>NC_056732.1:400602425-400867425 GCF_019279795.1 Protopterus annectens
GCAGAAAAAGGGACTGTTTTGTTCAGACAACGAATAAGGAAGACTGGGAGCCCATTGTGGTTAAAATTCTTTATATGTAAAGTGAAATTTAAAAATAATTCCACCTAGATGAGCTTAGCTCGGTTTGTTCAAATTACAAGCCTGGTGCTGATTCTTAAATACAAAACATTAGTGGAATGTAAAACAATTTGTGCGACGCCCGGGTGGGAGTTTTAATTGATTTACATTTATAGGGTGGTTACATTTATAGGGTTGCCACCTTTCATTGTGGCTAAAACTGGACTTAGACCACACCCCCTGCACCACCCATAACTCCACCCATTCCCCACTCACCACCCGTCCATTTTGTGATGTCACAATCATGTAATTTGAGCGCAAATGCCTTTTTTTTCTATTGGTGATGCCCGTTTTTGACAGATTTACTATACTTTTTGTGAAAAAGCATAGTAATTCTGCCGATTTAACAAACCCCGATAATCTGTTTCTTTTTATGAATCAGAATACCGGAGTTTGTGCAGTGTTTTCTGGACTATACTAGACAATCAGTTTGATTTCTGGATAGTCCGAAAAAAAAACGGATAGGTGACAACACTATACATTTATGTAAGTAAATCTGCAAAGGCTACAACTTAGTGGCATCTAGGTGTACATTTAAGATTAAATTAAGTTAACTTTGTTAATTAATTATGAACCAGTCACTCAAGTTACGAACTTTCTAGTTTTAAATACATTATTAAGTCTTATAAAATATATTTTTCATTAGAAACTTAAGTTTGGATGTGAACGAATGGAACAATACAAGTGTGGGACAGAGGGAGTTATAGACTTTATTACAACACATGAATAGAAGTTGCAAGAGCTTAAAGGGATTGGAGAAGTGGAAGGGAGTGGGGAAAAGTGTAGTGGAATAACAAAAATAAGCATTTGTTAATGGTTTCACTTGGTTTGGTCTCTAGAAGGAGGAGTATGTATTTTTATATAACATAAGTTAGATTAAACATTTGTCATCTGTATAGTTCCATCTCAAAAAATAATAGAGCCATCTCTGCTTGAGATAAATATTGGGAGAAATGGATCTGGGAAATTGTAGCTTTAAAGGAGTTAATGCGAGCTGCTGGTTAAGGTTAGAGCAGACATTTGTGCTGGGGTTTAAAGCTGGTATATTTCAAGCTTGAGTGTGAAGTTATTAAAGAACAGAGTTGAAATACCAGGTAATATATGACAGAGTTGGTGTGAAGCTAGTCTGCCTTTAAAGAGTGAGAAAACATAGGGATCAGCAGTACTGTGTGGGGTCAGCAAATATAAATTCCTATAAAAATATATTAAAAATAAAAGTCAACCAACAGGGTGCGAGCTGAAGGAAAGAACAGACGTGCGTCTTAAATTACACAAGTGAGGAATGATATGATGTTGTGGTACGGTGGTTACAAACACATGGAGGTATCATATAGGTTTTGATTAAAGTTAACAAACAATATATTAAGGATGTAAAAGGAGGAAAAAAAACAACACACTGTTTGGAAGAAAGTTCATTCTGTAATAATTGTGGTGGTTCAGCATTCTACGGTTTAGAATACAGTTAATACAGATTATGATAATAAGTCCTGGCTTTTTTTGCCATCAGATGGATCTGCCATTCAAGCTCTTCTTCTCAAGTCTGTCATATGTATTTCCTTGAAATGGTTCACCTGTCTATGATAAGCAAATGAAAGATGTTGTGACCAAGTTTCTCTCTAGTGTGTTTTGCCATTGGGTTGGAGTTTATTCCGTGCTGTATATCACAGTAAAGTCTGGCCATCCTGGTTTTTAATTTGTTAATGGTTTTGCCCACTTAGAAAGCATTACAGTGATGGCACTGTGCTGTTTGTACTATTTTGTCTGTGCTGCAATTGCCAAACCAGGGGATTTTGAAAGTCTTTTTGTTGTTGGGTCAGTAGAAATATTCCTTACAGAACATATATTTACAGTAGGTGCAGTCCGGGGGGCCACAAGGGTAAGTACCTGGTGGTTGCTTGATCAGGTTGCTAATAACCTACTTTTCCACAGAAACAGCATGTAGCCCTTTAGAACCAAGAGAAATGTCAAGTCCCAAGGCCTCAGGATAGGCAAGGTCACAAAGGAACTTTCCTCTTTCATTAGAAACATAATCTAACTAGAAAAGGATTTTCTAGCTAGAGGCTATTAATGGAAAACTTTGAACCTATCATCAAAACCAAACATAACAATGTAGATGTATTAACTTCAGGAAACACCACCTGACACCACATCCAAAGAATTGTCCAACAAAAAGAGGACAAAAAAATGGAGCAGCAGCATGACTTTAACTTTTTCATCTGATTACCACAAACTTACGAAGGCATTACTGGCAACTGGTGCATCATAAGTGAAAACAGTTCCCTCAACAAGATGATCCCAGCTAGACCAAACTTCACCACCCGCAGAAGCAAAAACATCCATGACTTTGTTGAAAACAGCAACCCCCCCATTAGAAACCTGATCCTGCAAGTACCAGGTAATTAGCCTTGTGGCCCGTTGGACTGCACCTACTGTAAATGTATGTTCTGTAAAGCATCTTTCTACTGCTCCAACAGCAAAACTACTTTCAAGATCCCCTTGTTTGGCAATTGCAGCACAGACAAAATAGTATACAGAGCCCAGTGCCATCTCTGCAATGCTTTCTATATGGGGAAAGCCATTAGCAAATTAAAAACCAGGATAGCCAGAAACTACTCTGATATATGGCACAAAATAAACTCCAACCCAATGGCAAAACACCCCAGAGAGAAATCTGGTCATAACATCTGTCATTTTTTCATCATAAGTTTGAACCAAAAAAACAAAAAAGAACACAAACATCCGAAAAAACAAAAACACGGCGTAAAGGATAACGAGAAGGATCTATTTTAATACATTAAAAATAACTGACCGAACAAACACTCAAGATACAACAAAGATTAAGTGCTTTCGTCCATTTAAAAAAATTAACTTTGTCAGCTAAGTGTTAATAATTCATTAAAAACAAATATGGTATGCTCCATAATGGTTGGTCTTTACAGCTAGCCAAAACGTCTGCAATTGGTTTGTTGAAAATGCACCGTCCAATAGCATTTATTAATTCCAGTCCTCCTTGTTGGTCAGACTGAGCCTTGTCATTATCCTTCATGCCGTGTTTTCATTTTTCTGGAATGTTTTCATCATAGAGAGGATCATCGATGAGCCTTTTCAAGGAAATACAAATGACAGGGTTGAGAAGAAGGAGCTTGAATGGCAGATCTGTCTGATGGCGAACAACCCCCCCCAAGACTTATATTAACTGTATTCTAAACCTTAGAAAGCTGAACCGCCACAATTACTAAATAAACTTTCTTCCATATGTTGTTAAGTGTAGTTTTCCCCCCTCCTTTTTACATACTTAATATCTTGCTGTTAACTTTGATCAAAACCTCTGTGACATTGCTATTGTTTGTAACCACCATACCACGACATCTTATCATTCCATAGTTGTGTAACTTAAGACACACATCTGTTCTTTCCACTGGCTCGCACCCCTTCGTTGACTTTTATTTTTAATATATTTTGTACTTGCTGACCCCACACTGTATTGCTGATCCCTATGTTTTCTCACTCTCTAATGACTAGCTTCATAGCAACTCTATTGTATATTAGCTGGTATTTCAACTCTGTCCTTCAATAATGTCACACTCAAGATTGAAATATACTAGCTTTAAACCCCAGCACAAGCACCCGCTCTAACCTTAACCAGCAGCTCACATCAACTACTTTAAAGCTACATTTTCCCAGATCTATTTCTCCCAATATTTATCTACTATTTTTTCCTTCATAAGTTGTATCTATATTTTTGTCCCCTTGAGAAGTTTTCAGGCAGATTTGATGAGGCATTTGTAAAAGCATATGAGCAGGGACAGACTACTTTAGTTCTTTTTTATTTTTGAGTTGGAACTATACAGATGACAAGTATTTAATCTAACTTATTTTGTATAAAAATACATACTCCTTCTAGAGAGCAAACTAACCGAAACCAGTGACAAATGTTTATTTTTATTATTCCACTACATTTCCCCCACCTCTTTCCACTTCTCCAATCTCCTTAAGCTCCTGCAACTTCTATTTATGTGATGTAATAAAATTTATAACCCTCCTCTCTCCCCTACTTGTTTTGTTCCATTCATTCACAGTCTAACTTGATTTTCGAATGAAAAATATGGTTTATAAGATTTAATAATGTATTTGAAACTAGAAAGTGCATGACTTAAGTGACTGGTTTGTTATTAATTAATGACATTAACTTAATTTAATCTTAAATGTTCACCTACATGCCACTAAGCCGGAGCCTTTGCAGATTTATTTACATAAATGTCAATCAATTAACACTTCCACCTGGGTGTCACACAAATTGTTTTACATTCCTTTAATGTTTTGTTTTTAAAAATCAGCACCAGAGTTGTAATTTGAACAAGATGAGCTATGCTCATCTGCCTGAAATTATTTTCAAATTTCAGTTTCCAATAAAGAGTTTTAACCACGATGGACTCCCGGTCTTACTTCTTTTTCTGAAAAAAACAGTGCCTTTTTTGCCACAGATTCAAATACCAGATGTTTTGAAGAGGGACCCACAATGGCTTTTAAGAACACCCTAACCTACTAAATACCAAGGGGAACAGGCAAGATAAGTCACGTGTAATTTTTTACATGCTTAGTATTTTATATATATACCTGTATATGTATTTACATATATAGGGTCTGTGTCAACTTAATGAAAAATAATAATACTGAATGTACATTATTGAAATGTCAAAATGCTGAAATGTTAAAATGTTGGCATCAAAATATTTACTCCCATACATGTGTAAAGAGCTGGACCCCCCCACACAAACACGCACGTGGACCCATGTAAGTATATGAACTATGTAGATATGAAATATGTAACATTCTTAAGCTAATCCTTTCCCAAATTATGCCAGGTTGTTAATAATCATTTTATCAATACTTGTAAATGTATTTTTAATGGTATGTTAAACAGGATTTAAATACGAAAAGATATATGGGGTTACTTATGAATAGGGTTGATTCTGGTGAAAGGATCCAAGATAGTTGGTCTTGAAAGTACAGTTAAAATCATGTGATTAAAATTTAATAATGGGAGGAGTAGCATTTAAAATCTTGATTCATGTACCACACATGAAGGCATAAATTGTGGAGTCTTTAAAGAACCATTATCCAAATGTGAACAATTGAAGAAATGTGCAGGATGTTTAAATGCAATTGTCCTAGAATGGATAAATCATATAACTTACTCCCATCTATGAATGACTTGGTAAATAAATTAAACAGAAGCAAAGAAGAAAACTGATTGCCCACAAGAGTAAATCAAAAGGTTTTTTTTTTGCTGTAGTTGGAAATAGTACCTTTGTGTATATACCCTTCAGAAGGTATTCCCGGGGATTCATAAAAGGGCCCAGACTGAGCAACAAAGGTCTGCTCCCACAGCAAGGTATGTCGAAGTTCAGAGACATACAAGTTTCAGTTAGGAAAGAGCTCATTATTAGCTCATTTGCATATCTCTAGTTAACTGCTGCGTAGTACAGATCAGCACTTCCCATGATAGTTAACTGCAGTGGCTGCATCACATAGCCCTAGGAATCCCTCCACCCTCAGTCACTGACACACACACACACACACACACACACACACACACACACACACACACACACACACACACACACACACACACACACACACACACACACACACACACACACACACACACACACACACACACACACACACACACACACACAATGTAGTCCCCATACCTGTCCACTTGTCCTCTGCACACGTTATCTGTGTTGTATAGTAGTATTACCCCAACTCCCTGATCCTAGTACTGGTTTGAATGACATTACGGCACAGGAGTAGTATTCCCTGGTGGCTAATGGTCCCCCAGCCACCACCCAATGTTGTAGATTATGCTCCATTAGCTTAGGGGTGTTTGGAGGTATGACAGCCACCCCATAGCATGAGCGCACGAGCGTGCGTGCGCATGTACACACACACATCTCGTACACACACACACACACACACACACACACACACACACACACACACACACACACACACACCTACTTGATCCCCTCACTACCCCATTATGCAATCTCTTAGGGAGACAGTGCAGTCCCTTGCATACACTCACTCACACAAGCCCATCCCTGCCTTAGCACAAAAATCCCCAGTACTTAACTCATCCACAACTGCAATGTGGTAGGGAAGGCAATGCTGATCTACATGTCTGAGCAATTTAATGATTTACTTGGTGCATAGGTGCCATCCTGGAGGTAGTTCTGGAGGAGAAAGTATAAGGTTAATTAACATTGCTTCTCCCCACAGACTGCCTCATTTTGCATATAGCATGGCTACAGAAACAGCCTGATGAGGTGCTGCATGTCTTTATGTTGGAGCAATGTGCTAGAGCTGTCTCTGAATTTGAAAAGGTTACAGTGGCAATGTGTACACCTCACAGTAATCTTTACTAACTCCCTGAATGCTCTTACTTTTTTCATCTTGTAATACATATATTAAGATTGCTGCGGTAGCGTTGTCACCTCACAGTAAGACGTTGTCCTGTTCGATTCTCAGCTAGAGCGTCTTCTGTGTGAAGACATGCGTGAATGGACGTACCTTCATTGAAGGTTGTGCGTCAGGGCCGGCAACTTGGCACGTAAAAATCTACCGCTAATCATTAGCGGACCGGACTTCCGCTGTGGCGACCCCTAACTGGGAAAAGCCGAAAGACACAACAACAACAACAATACGTATATTAAGAAAATTCTGCATATTTCCCATTGTTCCTTAGGGTTCCAATTTCTATTAAAACAGTGACATGAATTCCTACTACTGGAGTAGTACAGCATGATAGTATTATGTATGTTACCCAGGAGACATGCTGATCTGTAGTATTGAAGATTTTAAGGTACTATGTAAAAGACATTTACCGATCGACTCATGTTTTGAAGGTGAAATGCTTATGTGGAACGTAGAAGAGCCCATAATGGAAGATAATCTTAGATATGGAATCAGTCATAGTGTTTGATTGCAGGAGTGCCAGAAATACTTGGGTTCATAATACTGAAACTTAGATTATCAACTGGACATTTTGTCAAAGACTGTACTGGACATTTTGTCAAAGACTGTACTGTTACATGAGTATAACCTTTATAGGAGAGGGATACTTGCAGTCTCTTGGCAGAAGACATGACTGTTACACCCACCATACCATGGTGTTCCATAATTTTCTTAGAGACAGTGAGAGAATTTAAAATTATACTTCTGTTTCAGTAACTGATAATCAAGCAAGCTGAGTCACAATACAGACTTCAGTTTTTTTCCTAGGACACAGGCAGTTGAAAGCATGTTCTAATGTGTCATTTTAATTTTATTGTTATCATTGTTGTTCTTTTGTTTTAGTTGTTTATGCAACATATAAAAGGTGTTCTGAAATTAACAAAATAAATAAATAAGAAATTAAATAACAAGGTGTACTACAAAGTTAGTGGAAGATATTTTTGAATTCTAGGGGTATACAAGGGACAGATTCCATAATTTACTTGTGCACCCAAGTGTTGATGTAGTTTATGGAAAATAATACACAAATATAACAACCGGAATCATTCACGTTAATTTTTATATCCTACAACTAGGTGCTAGTGTGTCTCATTAACTGTTGCACACAATACAAGATTGTATGTTTAATAAGGCCATTTTTACTACTTGCAGAGACACCATCATAACTACAATCACATAAAGCTGTGTTGACTTGAATTAGTCTATCAGCAGTTTCTGTTAAAGTGCATAGGTGTGTTTCTTAGCTTTCAAATATATAATATTGAATATATTCCATTATGCAGGATCCTTATTCATTCATTAATTCATCATAACATACCTGCTTCCTTGAATCTGGCATCCTCTGGTGTGGATCTAGCATCTTGTTAGTGTTGAGAGGGGTTGGCTGAATGTTTAAAGTGTTTACCTCATAGACAAGCAGTACAGGATTTGATTCTCACTAAGGGAAATTAGCTGGAATTAAATAGTCCCCAAGGACAACTAGCCCAGTACATACCTATCATGCTGTATGCCTGAGTTTGCGTCATACTTACTCTAGAATTTTTCCTTTCTAGATTCTCTCGCTCTCTTCTTTGCTTTAGCCCGAGATTCTGACCCCCCCCAAAAAAAGTACATGACTTTGTAGTTCTTTGTATTGTATCCTACTTGTCACTTATTTGCACACTGCACTTATATTACGAAAAGGTAGATGAAATCTGATCACGCATCACTGGCTGATACTGCAAATTTAGTGCCCTTAGCAGACAAACGTTGTGTGCTGTTTACATCTGCATTTACTTCGGACACATATGTTAAACGGAAGCCCTTTGTTGTTGAATTCTGCAGCACCACATGTTCATTATGTACTCTGTCTGATATCCTGTTCCCTACCTACCTTACCAGTGTGGGTTTCATCACAAGTGCTTTGAGTTTCACTGTAGTCTTTTTTGTCATACAGTGCAATTGGCCTTGGAAGTATACGTTTTATTGTTCTTTTATGAAAACAAGCAAAAATGCCTTGTGTATATGCCTGCAGTCTTGCTTCCAGAGTCAAGTCTTTGCCAGGTTTTGGTATAATCTGAACTAGTTATGTATATATATTGTGTAACATTTTAAGGAAGAACTTAATAATGGATAATTCTAAATTTCTGAACAATGAACCTAACTGACTTTGCAGCTGGGATTATGTGACATATTTTTTATACACTTTTTTCAGGTTTTGGTGTTATTGCCTACTTGAACTCAAGTTCTTCTAGCCCTGCTTCCTACCACAGTGAAAGTTCCAGAAATGCCTTTGCTTCCTTATCCCCTACTGATACTTCTTCACCAAGCAGCTCTTTATCAGAAGGAGGCTGTAGCAGTGATAACAATGATCAGTCAAGTGATAACACGTTCTCTGACTTTGAGGATATGCAAAAGAAAGACCAGGATGTGACTTCTGTCAAAATTAGATATCCAAGTAGCATGTTGCTAACTAAAGGCTACAGTACTGTTGCAAGTAAGTTCATATTTATTCCTTTTGTAGTGTTTTGCTAGAAGTCATCTGGCTAAGCTTAATTGTTACCTAGCATCTTATCTAATGTTGATCACTGAGAATATGTAGAAAGTCACACTAGTAAGGATGTAATGCTATAATTTTAATCATACATCTATGCAAATGTGACTTGTGAACTGCATCAATCAGTTCTTCTTGAATGTCCATACACACTTACACGTTCTGGTATGCTAAAGGGACAAGAAATGTGTCATTTAAATATGAACTCTTATGCAAGTGCACACTCGCGTGCAAACAATGGTAAAAAAGCAAGTGATATGTTTATGTAGAGTTTGGACTTCTCAAGTTAGTTACAATGAATTTGTCTAAATGAAATTACAAAACAAAAGCGTCAAGTGATGTTGTCCTTTTTCCTATATGTATCTCTGAGTTGACTGCCTGTTAAGGTTAATCTAAGCTCCCAGCTGAAAATAAATACATTTTGTTGTACTTATTTTGTTTTATTCATTTGTTTGCCAGGTAAGAGGACAAGTATAAATTTATCCTTTTCAGCTACAAGCAGCAGTTTATATCAGACATTTGTATTAGTACAAATATGTACATTTTACAGTTGTAACCTGACTGACTTTCACTGTTGCATAGATCAAGCTTTTTTTTTATAGTATGTTAGTGGCAGATAGTAGCTTCTGTCCTAATTGAAGAATAACATCTTTTTGTAGTACTTTGACCTTTCTTCCCAGCTGATCCCAATCCATGCCAGACAAGAGTATCTAGTATGTCAAGTGATAATATTACTATTATCTGACTTTGAAGCACTCTGGGTACTGTGCGCTGCACATCACCATGACTGCCTGGGTGAAAAAAAATCTTCCCTTTTTATTAAATTTCTCTAGGAGGTCATCATTGGCCATACTTGTCTGAGTGGCTCTTTCATGATCCCTCCAATGATTTTTCACTGTGTAGAAAAGATTCTAGATTTTCTCAGGAATGTAGCAAATTAAAAATTTTATTGTTTACTTAGAATCTTTAACCCTTTGCACATCTCTGATACTATAGCTCAAAGTGATTTCATATCAGGGAGCCCCTGTGGAAGACAGACCCTGCTGTATAGCTGCATATCAAATGTCATATTTGCTTCAGCCCATCATATGACATTCAGTACTGTACTGTCTGAAAAATCCTCAATGCTACTAGGCTGCAACTGACACAAGACCCTGGAGGATTATATGATGGTGGAAAAACCTGAGGAACTAGATGTAATTCCAGTAATAACCCCTTCCTTTTCTTCCTGCATGGTAACTCTCTGTGCTTCCTTGGGACAAAAGCAAAGAGAAGCCAAAAAAAACCCCACCAAATGCGTGATGGGACCCAAGTGGACAGTAGTCTCTCCTTTGATGGTCACATTGCCACAGTAGTCAGGAAGTCCTTCTACGTGGCACACCTCATCATAAAAGGGTTCTCATCCAGGGAAAAAAGAGGTCATTGTTCCCCTCTACTCGTCACTCATTAGACCCATTATAGAGTACGACGCTTCTTTTGGAATGTACGTCACAAGACATCTGCAGCAGCTGGAAAGGCCACAGAAGTACCTCACAGAGAGGATTACTGGCCTCAAACAAATGCCCTACACTGACTGCCTCAAAAAACTCCAGCTTTACTCCGTAGCATATCACCTACTCCGAGGTGATCTCTGCCTAACATATAACACTATGTCAAACCCAGAGCTGTTGGACATGCTACACCTAAAGAAATCCCAATCCCTCTGAGCTACACGCTCTAGGGACCTAAACCTTGTCACCACAATAAACAGGACACGCTGGAGGGATAGATTTCTGTCCCAGAGACTTCCTATACTCTGATACAAGCTACCCATCTATGTCAAGCAAAGTTCTTCATTAGCACTCTTCAAGAAAAATCTTGATGAGTGGATGGGAAATAGGAAATACACCTCAGGGATCACTTCTATGTCTCTGCTGGATAGTGGCACAGGAAAATAACTTTCTTGGGTGACGTAAGCTATGGAACCTTGCTGGCTAGGCTTACGTAGGCCCTTGGGCTGATAGCCTAGTATCTACCTTGAACCTATGAAGCTATAAGAAGAAGAAATGGAGCATAGGTAGAATGTGAAGATAAGAAAGGCCACTACTTAATAGAAGGGGGAAAAATGAGGAAACTGTGTGACTCCCTTCTTTTAAGGACCAGCGGTTCACCTGGATCATCCCATCCACATTCAGCAATCCTTTACTATGCTTGTTTCCACTCTTTTGATGAAAGAGCCCACTACTACCCTTGTATGTGCATCCTTGACCCTCTTCAGACCTAGTTTGTCACTTTGATTAGTTCTTGACAATTCTCTTGTTTGTTTATTGGTTCCTTTTCCTGTACAAGCCATAGGTGTCCCTGTTCATGAAGGAATTTTCTGATCTTCACTTTCCCTTAAGCAAATTCCAGTACCTCTTCACCTTCACAAAGACCTGAGCTGACCATGACCAACCAAGGCTGTAGCTGTGTTGTAGCATCATTGTTTTAGGCACATTCACAAACCAGATTTATGCCAACATCTCTTATGTCACTCTAATGTGTAGCCCTATGGCTGATTTGTTTACTTTAACTCAGTGAATTAACAGTTTTCTAGTACTGGCTTTAGCAATGCAAATTCATATGTACCAGCTATTGACATATTTGAGACCAGGTCTCCAATCCCTGCATTACAGTGTTATGGTGAGATGGGGATGATTTGAGCTGGCCATCACTTGATCAATGTGTATAGATGCATCCTGCATTTGTTTTATCCTGTATCAACCTCCCTCCTTTTGGCAAGCTCTAGGGATTCTTTTATGGATGTACTACCATTAGCACAAATGCTGCCTAACAGTGACCAGCAGCCCTACTTTTTCAACCTGTCAATGCGTATATATTTGCTATACTGTTTTGGTTTTAGGAATCCTGTCACCAGTCTAGGAAAACGTCTTTGCCAAACTTAGAGTCATTTTGGTGAATTACTCCAGAATTAGTCTGTACAGGCTGCATCATATCAGGACACAAAGGTCAGTTTTATTATGCCTGTATGGATGCAGCTGAAAGTGAGGCAGTGCTTCTCAGTATCCTTTAAATGACCAAGAGGGAGAGGGTTGTCTGAGAACATTGTACCATCCCACCACAGGAGGCTGCAGCAAACTTGTAAGCCTGAGCAGAAAGCCACCAGATGTCTGTCCATGCATTCAAAGTTTTAATCAACCAAAAATTGGGAGTAAGGGCCAGTCATTTTCATTTTGAGACTTCAGCCTGTCCAGTGCTCCCATATGTTTTACAGAGTGCAGGATAATGGCAGCAGTAACTGCTAGAGTTTTCCCATACCTGAACAATGATAGATCTTGTCATGGCAACAGTGGGAATGAAACTCTGGGACACACTTGAATCTTCTAAACGACATCTGTCGTCTGCAACCCCATTTTCCCAGTTTTGTACGTGGGGTCAGGGTGTCACATGAGGAATGACAATTATCTAGAGCTAATGTTCACACTGCTGGGTGGCGAGCTCTGCTGTATACTCAAAGTTGTTTGCCATGCCGTTCTTCTTAACTGTTACTCAAGAGACAAAATGATGTTATATCCATTAACAGAGACAATGCACTACAGTGTAGTACTCACATAAGCCCATCCTATGATGCATTTGTAAATATTTGCAATGTAAGACAGATGATAGGTCTATTTACACATTAGGGAGTATCCCAAAAGTTATTTATTGTCATGTATTTTTTCTATAACTAGTCAACTGTAGACATGTCTTTTTCTTGCAAATACAAAATGTTTCATGTCCTTGTCATTTTGCATGTGCCAAAAGTCAGTACAGTCATTATGTTCACTAAAAAACTGTATTGTTGTCATGTTCCTTGATGTATAAGAATTCATTAAACATTTGATCACATACTCAATGATGTGTCTTGAGAGCATTACACAATCATCCTATATCAGCCTGACTTGCAATTGCTGTTAGAAAAAAACATTCAAAATCCATTTTAAAGAGACAGATGTTCATTACATCTCATATAAAAATGATATTCTGTTTCATCTTATATCTAGCAATATCATCTCAAATATGTAATTTATCAAAATAAATTTACATATTTAAGTGATGTATAGTTGCTACATACCTCTCTACTTGTCTCCCTTTGCTGTACTGAATAAAATACTAGATAATACTAAAAGCATGTGGATCTTAAATAATCATACTAGTTACTGTTACTTAAAGACAAAATCTCAACTGTCAAAATGTCATGTGAAATATTTCAAATGTATTTCTTTCACATACTACAATTCTCATCAAATATTAAGTCTTGCAAAATAATCTTGTCACAGTTTTGTCATTTACATATGCATTCATATAATACATAATAAGATGGATATAGTTATCTGTGAAAGTTTGATTTTGATTTATCTCACTAGGTAATATACAAGTCATAATTCTGTGTAATAATTTTTTCCTTTCATCTTAGTTTGCTTAATTACCTAGTATTCCTGCTCAGGGTAAATTTTATAAATAAAAGCAACATTTTTAAAATCTTGTATCTGTAAAACCATCTTACTAATGCAAAATAAAAATACTGTCAAAGTGTTTCCTTTTTGAGAAACCCAGATTAAGTTGTTGTGGTTCAAAATGTTGTATTTCACCCATATCCTTATGAAACTTCCACAAACCCATACATAGTTTAAATGTCCCCCTTTCCCCTAGCATGTATTCCATTACTGGTATGTCCTCTTATACCTTGTAGTCACTAAAATCATGCTTCTTACATGTATATATAACATGTAAAAATTATAAACGTAATTGACCTTTTGTCAAATTTATAATACCTTTTTAATGTACTCTCATTTTCCATGTCTCCTGGCTATTGACCATTAAGCAATATGCAGGTCATTTTTTATCAATGAAGCCTGATCTGTCATATCTTGGTTTCCATTAAGTAAATTGAAATTTTTATTTCTTTGGGTAGTCATATAAAGTGTTGTGATAAATGTGTCACTTTACTCTTCCAGCTGATACCTGAATAATGTCAGCTGTGAATCATCCGATTCCTCTGTGAAATCAATCATGGATCATACATACATACATACTGTGCATATTGGGGAAACTGTGTGGTATTTTTCCATCTTAACACATTTAATTTCTATCTAATGTAAAAAACCACATATATTCCCTGCTATGCATATCTATATAAATCTATATCTATATCTAATCTATACATATATATATATATATATATATATATATATATATATATATATATAAATATATACATATATATATATTTTATAGGTGACCATCCGTTTAAATGCAAAGTCATAAAAATATCACCAATGCCCCACCTGTATCTGGTACATTATATTAAGTTTTGCAAGTAGTCTCACTACTTCCTGTCTAAAGATGTCTTAATAATGTTGAAACATAACTCTACAATTTCCATCATGTTTATGACTGGGTCTAATCTATGGAAGCCACTTGAATGATATGTATGTCAGTTCCCTTAGTTATACTGTCATGTCCAGTGCTCATTTGAGGAGAGATGTCTCTTAATCCGTTATGTTTTTTTTTTATTTTCTCTAATTTAATCCTGTTTGTTCAGTAGTTGGGTATGTAGTTTCCATCAGTGTCCTCCTCTCGTTCTTTAACTAGTTTCATTTTGTGTTCCCCTCAATAACATAAAACTGAACTATTGTAGAAAACACTGAATATAATTTGCTTTACAAAATGTAATCCTGTATAGCCTGTTGTGACTTAAAACACTTTGGAAAAAACCCTACACATATACATATGTTTAAAAATCTGGATGTGATAGTAATATATTAATTACCATTGGTAATACACAAATTAATTTTAAAATGTACAATGACTTGTCTGTGCATATTGCTTACTACCATTTACATGAATGAATGTGTCTATACAGCTGCCCATAAATTCACAATTATTTCTGAACACCTTTACTGAATTATCAAGTAAGACATGGGCAAACATACATTTATATAAAAAATTATATTAACATGTTCCCCAATTACAAACATTGTACATTACTTGTATTCTTTTGTATAACTGTCATAAATCCAACAAGACATAAATTGCTCAATCCCTGCCTTCCATTAAACCTCAGTCTTTCTCCAAAACATTATTCTGCATGCATTTTCCCACAATTCCCATTTTTCTATGTAATTTACTTCTACTCTTTTCTAAAGATCCCACTTGCAGTTATTTTATCTCTGTCACAATATTCAATACTTCAAATATAGTTGATTTAGACTTTGATTTCCATTTTCTAGTAACTACTGTTTTGGCTACCACCAAAATTAAACTTAACAAGGCTTTATTATGTCTGGGCAGTTCAGACATTGTATCCCAGCACAAAACATTTCTTAGTTACATCCATTTGCTTATCCAATATTTTTCACAGAGTAGTCTGTAGGGATTTTTTTTAATGCTCGCCACTCATTACACTCCCAAAATATATGCTCCTAGTTATTTCTTTCTTCACCATCATACCTCCAACATTTGGCATCTATCTGAGGAAAAGTTCTTTGGAGTTTACTTGGGGTATAACAATACATATGCAAATACTTCCAAGCAAAAATCCTAAATCTTTCTAGACTTTGTTGCATACTTGGGAGCCATACATATGTCCTGCCATTGTTTCCTTGTGAATTGCTTATCCAATCTCTGCTCCCAATTTTTCTAACCTCCTCTGATTGGTTCTGTAATGATGTGAGGTATTGCCAGCTATGCCAGAAGTAAAGCAGTGAATGTGTAACAAATGCCAGCATAGCTAGCTGGAGTTTTCTGAAGAATTATATGTCATTTGTCTATCTGACTGATTTGTTTAGGTGCTTGTGTTGAAAATGTATTTGTAAAGCTGCTTGTGTTAAAAAATGTACCAACAGTGAGTCCTGCTGGATAGAAAAATGCACCTGTATGTCAGACTGTATTGTAACTGTTGAAATTAATATATTGTAACAGAGGATACTGGAAGAGAACTTTGAAAAATAGTCTGAAATTAATTTACCTGGTTTAGGCCATAAAGATTGTATCTTACATTTCTGATTGCAGCCAAAGACAAAATGTCTGTGAAAACCAGGTCTAGGAATCCTACTGTATTGTCCATAGGAGTGAACTAATTGCTACCCTGGAAGGGTGGAAGGTTTTGAAATGGTTTTATAGCTTCCAGATACAATAACACATCTTAGCAAAGCTCAATATGTGTGTATATTATAACACATATGCTAGATTTTGGTTCATTTTCTAGTAAAGGGGTAGTGTGGGAACCAGAAGTCAGGTGATGAAATGTATGTGATGTCAATTTGTAATCCTGCACTGAAATTATGTTTTAAAACTAGATGAGACAGAAGTCTCACGGCAGTCTGTTTTTGAAACCTGACAAAGAAGGATCACTCAGTTACATAATCTTGCCTTAATTTCAGGGCCAGTGCTAGCATTTTAGGGGCCCCCAGCAAGATTCAAGTTGGGGGCCCTACTCAGTAGAATATCAAGTGTGACCCTGTCAAGCTCATCCAGCACCATTTTAACCACTATAGTGTCTCTACATTCAGATCATTAAGAACTGATATGAAATTGTTGGAAGAAACTGTATTACTTGAAATCAAAGTCAAAGAACTGAGAATTACTTCTAAAAAATAGACCAATAATCCTTGGGGGAAAATCATTGCACTTATTGAGACATTAAATCTGGATCCGACTAGTCCTTCATGTGTAACTTATTCAAATGTATTGATTGTATAATATATCCTTATTTATCTGTTTCAATCTTTACATTGTTAATTGTTCAGGCCAATTGTATATAGTGTATATAGAACGCTTTAACATTTGTCTATATCGAAAATTGTAATATTAATTATTATTATATATGGAAAAAATAAATTTGAAAAAAAAAAGAATTGATGTGCCAAGGTACACACTGACATTTAGCTCCAATGTTACAGTACGATAAACCCTTGTACCACAGCAAGGTAGCGACTCACAGGTGCACACACTGACTGGCATTTAGTACCAGTGTTATATTATGATAAATCCCTGTACCACATCAAGGTAGCGACTCTCAGGTGCACACACTGACTGGCATTTAGTACCAGTGTTGCATTTTATGAAAGGCCTGTACCACAGCAAGGTTGCCACTCAGCTGCACACACACTAAATGGAATTTAGCACCAATGTTACATTATGGACAAACTCCTGTACCACAACAAGGTAGCCACTCACAGGTGCAGACACTGACTGCATACTCAACTGCCCAGATTTTCACAGAATGTCCAGATGTGACTCATGTTTGGGCTGTTCCTCAAAATTTGTAGTTTTCTGGATTTTTTTGTGGCAAATCATTGATGACTGAATTCACTAAATGACAGGCATTTCAGTTTAACTTAATATCCTTGAGAACATGCATGGTAACAACTTTTATTCTAGCAACTTTTTCAGTTTATAAAAGCAATATTTAAAATTTGCCCAGATCTTTGGGGCAGTAACCCCATTATCTGTGGCTTTGTCCAGATTTTGTGCCATGAGATTGAGAGCTATGATTGGCATTTAGTAGCAATGTTATTACATTATGACAAGCCTCTATACCGCATCAAGGTAGCCAGTCCCACAGAGATACACAAAGATACCCACACTGACTCCCCCACAAAGACACCCACAATGACTGGCATTTAGTAGCAATGTTGTTACATTATGACAAGCCTCTGTACTGCATCAAGGTAGCCAGTTCTACAGAGGTACACAATGACAAAGGCACCCACACTGACTCCCACACAAAGACATCCACACTGACTCTCACACAAAGACACCCACAAGAGAAAGACAGCAATACAGCAAGGCTGAGCACAGACACCCACACAGACTCCCTCACATAGGACAGAAGCACACTAAGACACAGACTCTTGCACAAAGGACAGACAGCCACACATGATAAAGACAGCATTATAGCAAGACTGAACAGAGACAAGACAGACAGCTACACAGACTCTTGCACACAGGGCAGATACCCACACATTATAAAGACTGCACTACAGCAAGACTAAACATTAACACCCACACAGACACAGGACAGAGGCACCCACCCCCACAGTACAGAGACAAGACCAGGACAAATCTACTTCAAGACTGAACATAAACACACACAAGATTAAGTCAGCACTACATAGTCTCACTAAATCTACACCACCAAAATCCACACATAGAAACACAAACACATTTGCGGAGGCACTCAATAATAATCTGCTCAAGCAACAGAGACCTCCAAAGCAGAAATGCAACAACCTCCACCCCCCCCAACACAACCCAAATGACACGTAGCCCACAGACTCAGTGTGCCACTCAACCACAGCCAATAAGGCAAAACAACGTACCCAACACACTAGTCATAGTTGACTCTGTAGTCAGGCACACTGATGTCCCACTCACCAGGCTAAACAAGGAGAAGGTTACTGTCAGCTTCCAGTCAGGTGCCAGGATCCGCCACATAACCCACGCACTTAGGTCACTCTACAACAAGTACAAATATGACTCTGTCATTGTCCATGTTGGTGTGAATGACCTGAGACGTACCTCTCTGGACTACATGAAAAGAGACATGGAAGAGCTCTCCGATCTTGTAGCCCAGGCAGGTATGACCCTAGCCCTGAGTAGCATTCTGCCATCACCCAGAATGATAACGCAGTACAAGTACAAAATGATCGACTTAAACAATTGGCTAAGCTTCTGGTGTCATTCTAAAGGGATCCAGTATCTGTCTGCCTGGGATGACATGGTCGACAGACCACGATGCTTTGCCAGAGATGGCCTGCACCTGTCACCACTGGGATTCCGGATACTGGCTAAGGTTCTTGCTGCCCCTTTATTGCCTTTTTAGGCAAGGTTCAAATGATAAATTCACCACCGTAACAGGAACAGGCAAGCAAAAACTGAGGGGGATGCTACTCAATGCTAGAAGTCTAAATCTCAAAATGCATTCACTCGAGGCACTCCTTAAAATGGAGAACATCAATATCTGTGCAGTGACTGAGACCTGGTTCAAGGCTCCAGAGAGCACCCCTGCACTACCAGGCTATAACTTTTTGGCCATGTAACCTGCACCAGAACACCAAAGGCGGAGGTGTGTCCATATTCATTAAGGATATCCACACCTCCAGGCTAGTTGCTCAGCATAATGCAGCCGAGGTTATCCAAGTGCAACTAACTCTGGGCAAAACTGCAATCCAAATTGTAGCTTGCTACAGATCACCCACCATACCCCAGGATTCCCACTCCTCTTTTCTTGATGTACTGGAAAATATTAGGGTTCAACCAAACACCCTAATAATGGGCGACTTCGACTACTCCACCATTAACTGGGAAAACTACTCATGTACCAACTCCTTCGCACAACGCTTTCTGGAATTCATAAACTCCAATGCCCTGGATCAACTTATCCACACCCCCACCAGGGGCAACAATATCCTAGATCTAGTCATTAGCAACATGCGTGACCGGTGTTCCACACCTGACGTCTACGTCTCATTGGTTTGATCCGACCATAAGCTAATTACCCTAGATATCCACATCCTGCCCCCACCCCCCATTAAGGAAACCATGGTAAAAAATTTCTCCAAAGCCAACTTCATGCTTCTTAAGACAGAAGTGGTGAACTTCATGACACCCATGCAGATGGACAATACAGTTACGACTACCGAATCCTACACAATTGCACTTTATAAGTGTTAAATAAAATTAAGAATTCAATACACAGGAGGTTCAGGTTCAAAAGTTTACTAGTGTACACCAGGAGGCAAAAAACGTACAAGTACAGAATTTTGTCTAACATGAAACAGGAAGCACACAATTTTATATAGTCTTAACATTCAAGCTGTGCCCACCTTACTGACGTGGTATGTCACAGGGCATCTACATCACTTTAGCTTACAGTCCTCTATTCATAAAAACTGCTGATGCTGTATATTTTAAAAAGTTTTCCTCTGGTAACAATACGGCCTTGCTATCCACCTGGTCAGACATAATGTCTTTCTGTAAAGTTACTTCTTCAAGGTTTCACATCAGTTCGAATACAATGGTGGATTCAATCTTCTAATACACATCTTTGTTCACTGTAACACTTTCCCACCAGCTGCATGCTATCTTAGTAACACATATACAAGGCCAAATCATCCCAGCAGGAAAGAGCAGAAGATTTCATTATTTCACACATTTAATTTCCTGACCCAGCAAATAATCACTTGTGAAAAGCATAAACATTAAAACTTGCTAAGCTAGCATCTGCCAGGGTCGGAGATCAGCTTGCTTCAAGCCACACTGCAGTTTCAAAACTACTTACATTTACACATGAATTAATCCTTTCTGTAATATGATTAATAGAATAAAATGCATTATATACTACTTTGCTTTTAAACTAGCATTTCTCATATATTCAAATACACATTTTTCTAACATTTTCCCCCCTATTAATACTTTTTGTTCTATTTTGAAGTATGCATAGCGTCATTTCATCTCCCAGCCTCTTCAATTTAGGATTTTCAGCTAGGTGAGTCATTTAATCTATACTTCAGAAAAAATGTCATCTGAGATCAACTTTTCAATCTCAATATCTTGGTACAAAGTTTCAGTAACAGATACATCAATAAAATCTTTGATTAGTCTTTTCATGCAGGGAATTCCACAGCAAACACATGCTCCTATTAGGAGTATACCCACACAAATGGCAATTAGAATATTCATTAGGATGGAACCCCACCCCCCAAATAGATTCTGGAAAAAGTCCGTCAGTGGGTTTGGGCCTGGTTCAGCCATGGCTGATACTTGCTGAATTACCTCTAGGTGGTTATTAATTTCATGCCTGTTGTCTGGTAAGTATGCACAGCATTCTTCTTTGATAAGCGCGCACGTACCACCTCTCGCCGCTAGGGTGAAGTCAAGAGCCATTCGATTTTGTACAACAGTTCTCATTGCATTCAGTTCATCAGTCACCAGTTCTAGGGCAGAAAAAGTTGCATTACTCATTACTTCGAGAAGTTTTGACAACTTCCTCAGCTCCCAGATCAATTTGACTGCTCCATAGGCTGGGAATATTCCTGCCCAAGATATAACACTGTCACTTAAGTCCATATGTGTCAATTTACTTTTGTCTTTTACGGTATTGTGGTCTTTCCAGCCAGCTTCGATCCTTCCAACTGGATTTACAGGTTTTTCAACTGGACCTTCGGGTTTTCGGGTTGCTTCTCTCACGTTTCGTATCTTACCCAAAGGCAATTCTGCAGTATGTCTTATTGCCGGAACCAGATAACCCAAAAAACAACTGCCGGACCAGTTCTCAGGTAACCATTTATATGCTTTTTTCCCACAAATAAAATAACAGTTTTCTACTTTAGTACTAATACGCATTAACCCTGCATGAAACATTTTCTGATCTATAACTGACAATTGTTTAAACAAAACAGGATTCTTGCGAATGTCATTCATGGTTGTTTTCAGTGAGTTCAAATATGAGTCATAATTAGTATTGCAAAGAATATTGCCATTACTATTCTTAATATAACACCGATAAGGTATGGTTATATTACAATTGCTCCAGCCCACCTGGAGAGTATCATTTTTGTAAAAACATACAATTCCTTTTTGTGTGACAGGTAAAAATAAAGCTATTTTGTCCTGTGATCTCACAGTTCCTGTGTCAAAGAGTAAATTCTCCCAAGTCTCATTTATCCCCAAAGGGACAGCGGACATTATCAGTCCTCCATATGCTGTTGGTATAGCTGTACAAACCCAGCAATTTGAAATGTTCATAGTCTCTGCATATACACGCTTCATGGCTAGGTATGTGTTAAAATTTGGATGCCAGTCTATAGACGTTTCATCACGCCTTCCCACTTTCACTTGTGTGGTTGTGTGTAGGATAAACCACAACAAGAGGAAAATTGTCACAATTACAGTCAATAAATATATACTCAACAAAATGATTATGCATTATCTTTGGGGTTGATCTAAATTTCTATTTGCTTTGTTTTTGGCCATCTTGGTCCTGCTGTGTATCAGTCACAAAGTTTTTATCAAGTTGAAAGTTCTTTACTGGTTTGCAGTGTGTCAAATGAACCCAGGACATCCTCTCGGCCACTCTGACTGCAGTAGGCGTTGCCAACAGAACCTGGTACGGTCCTTCCCATTTTGGACTCGCCCAATTCTTCCTTTTCATCACTTTCAGCCAAACCCACGTCCCGGGGGCCAAAACTGCTTCTACTGGTCTGGTCTGTTCCTTATCTGAAAAAGAGTTAAACTGCAAAACAGATTTATTTGTTAACAGTTTCCTCATATAACTAGCTAATGAACTGTCAACCTCTTGCTCTGCAGGCATGAGAGCTTTCCACTGAGGCACATAATATGCTCTCCCAAAAATCATTTCAAAGGGAGTCAAACCCTTCACATTTGGAACTGTTCTCATACTCAGCAGTGCTAAAGGCAGACAGTGTATCCAATTCTTTTGGGTCTCCTCAACTAACTTCCTAAGTTTATTCTTGAGGGTACCATTGTACCTTTCCACCAGTCCTGCTGACTGTGGGTGGTAGGCACAATGGTTCTTTAAGGAGATACCAAAAAATCTCCCAAGTTGTTGAATTGTCTGGTTCACAAAATGTGTGCCGTTGTCACTATAAATCCTTTCCGGAATGCCAAATCTAGGGATTACTTCTTTTATCAGGGCTTTCGCCACTGTTGCTGCATCTGGATTTTTGGTTGGAAAAGCTTCTACCCATTTGGAAAACATATCTACAATAACTAAACAGTATTTCTTCCCTTCACACTTACTCAATTCTATGAAATCCATACAAATAGTATGGAACGGATATGGTGGTATAGGAAAACGTCCTTGCTTGGTTTTAAATGCCCCTTCTGCATGGTGCTTGTTACAAGTATGACAAGCTGCACAACATTTTTTTGTGTAGTTTGTGAATCCATATGTTTGGAATATTCAGTTTACTAACTGTACCATCCCCCCTGTTAAGACATGGCACTGCCCATGGCTCAACAAAGCTGCATATCTAAATAAATTAGACGGCAATATCGTTTTTTTCTCTTTGGAAATGTACAGTCCATTTTCAAGAATTGCACCTCGTTTTTCCCATTTTTGCTTTTCTGCTTTTGTAGTAAACATCTGCATTGTTTTTAACATGTCTAAATCTAAAATCTCAGAGGGTTGTAATTCCTCATTCAAAAGTAAAGTTTCTGAGTCTGAGGCTGCTTGCTTTGCAGCTGCATCAGCTCATGCATTGCCTTTCGAAATCTTATCCTGTTGTTTTGTATGAGCTACACATTTACAAATAGCTACTTTGGTAGGTAACTGAATAGATTCTAATAATTCCAAAATAAATTGCGCATGATTAATAGGTTTTTCCACTAGACGTTATCATTCCTCTATTTTTCCATTGTTGCGCAAATACATGTACTGTAGAAAAAGCATACTGACTATCAGTATATATGTTTACACACTTGTTTTTTGCTAAAGTACATGCCCTCGTCAAAGCTATTAATTCTGCTGCTTGTGCAGATAAGTTATATGGTAAGGATTGGGCTTCTAAAATTGCATACCCTACTAGATTCTTTCCTGTAGGGCCCCTTCTGCATGAGCTGTCCACGTAATATGTCACCTCGGCATTATCCAAGGGTATATCTGTGAGATCTTGTCTAGGTAAAGCTAACTGTTCAATTTCCTGCAGGCAGCTGTGTGGTGTGCCATCCGCAGGAGTTGGAAGTAATGTTGATGGATTTAATGTCGTACATCGTTCAATTGTCATATGAGGTTGACTCAGCAGTATAGTCATACATGAAAGATGTCTAGCAGGAGAGAGGTATGCTACTTTTTCTTGCAGTAAAATTATTGCGACTGCATGAGGCACTCTCAATGTGAGAGGGTGGAATAACACCACTGAGGCTGAAGCCTGTACTGCCATTGCAGCTGCAACTACTGCTTGTACACAGTGAGGCAAAGATCGCGCCACTGGGTCTAACTGCGATGAATAATAGGCTATGGGGCGTTGCTTGTCCCCGTGTTGTTACGTCAGCACTGATGTCTTATATCCTTGTTTGCAATCTACGGTCTGAAAGAACCATTTGTGATAATTTGTGAGTTCTAAAACTAATGAAGAAGCTATCAACTGCTTCAACCTGCAGAAAGCTGTTTCTGCTTCAGGTGTCCATTGTAAAATATCTTGTGCTGCCATTGGTGTTTTATATATCAAGTCAGTCAGTGGAGCAGATTCCAAAGCGTAATTTGGTATCCAGCTCCGACAGAAATTAGTTGTACCCAAGAAAGACATCATTTCCTTCTTGGTTGCTGGTTTGGGTGCTTGCAAAATTGCTGTTTTTCTTTCTTCGTTTAATATTCTACCCTCATTGGATATTACATACCCTAGGTATCTAACTTGTTTTTTCCAAAGTTGTAACTTACTTTTGTTTACTTTGTGTCCTTGTATTGCTAAAAATTTTAATAACTCTACAGTATCCTTCCTGCATTGTTGCTGGGTAGGGGCTGCTAGCAAGATGTCATCCACATAAAGTAGAATCTGACTACCTCCCGGTGGGGTAAACCCTGCCAGGTTGCTAGCCATTTCTTGTGCAAATATTGTTGGGCTCTCACAATATCCCAGTGGTAGTCGAGTATATGTATACCTTTTCCCCTGAAATGTAAATGCAAACCAATATTGACTATCAGGATGTATAGGTATCGAGAAGAAAGCATTGCTGATATCTACCACAGAGAAATACTTCTGTTGCGGTTTTAAATCGTTTAACAAAGTATGTGGGTCTGGCACCATAGGTGCTCTAGGTATTAGTGCATTATTTACAGCTTGTAAATCTTGAACCATCCGCCATTCCCCGTTTGCTTTCTTAACAGGAAATAGGGGTGTATTACATGGTGAATCAGGAGATTCTGCCAGTACTCCTTCTTTGAGTAATGCTGCAATTATAGGCTTGATTCCTATTTCTGCATCCTTTCTCAAAGGGTATTGTCTTTTCTGTGGTCTAAATGCTGACTTTGGGGTAATTGTAACTGGTCCTGCTGTTCGAATAAGTCCTACATCTGACTTGCCTGTTGACCAAAGAGTCGTTGGAATTTCACATAAGGCCTTTTCTTCTTCTTCTAATAGAAATGCTAATCAGCTGTCCTCGCTAGATTGCAAGTGAACAGCTGGATGTGTCTGTGTCAACCAATTCAGTTTTTGTTTCTGTATCCCTTGTTCTGACAGTTCGAAATCAGTCTGTTTCTCCCATCTTGTCACCTTTTCTCCTAAGTCTGCCCATTTTACATTTTTATTCTTTGTCAAGCTGACATGTGGTAATCAATTTGATCTATATAATGCAAGGAATTCTTGAGGTAATGAACACCTAACTACACTGTTCCCCTCAGTATCCCAGTACAAAGTACGCAATACTAATCTAGTTGCACGATTTCTGAACAATTCTTGCTCATACTCTCTATCAGGTCCTGGTGTAGTACAGTAGTATAGAGTACAGTGTAACAAATGCTGTCGATCAGTGTCAAGGGAGGGGGCTTTACTGATGGCTACGTTCATCAGTTCCTTGCTTACTGCCCCTGGACCAGTCGTGACTAGGTCCTGGCTGTACAAGTAAAAAGTTTCACCCACCGATCGCACTACAAAGGTATCCATTTGTCTCTGCACCTCCATACCTTGTACAGTTGGAACTACTGCTATGCCAAATATCTGCATAAGGTCCCTGCCCAATAGGTTTACTGGACATTTTGCAGAAACAACAATTTTACTTCTCTGGGTCATACCTGAAACAGGGTCAGTTATTGTTATATCATGGGAAAGTGGTTCCCTGTATAGCTGTCCGTTTGCAGCTTTTACTAGTATATAATCAGGTGATTCGGAATGTTCTGGTAACTTGGAGGGGTGTATCAGGGTCCGTGACGCTCCTGAGTCACACAGGAAGTTGAAAAACAAAGCAAAGTCCAAACCAATAAATCCAATGTTCCACAGAAGAGGCAAAACGACACCACCACAGAAATAGCGTATATCAGTTTATTATCCGCTTTCGTAAAAAACTTCCTCAGAATAAAATAAATGAAAGCAGTTAACTTATTTAAATACAAGTAAACAAGTCATGTGATTAATTAAGCAATCAGATATTTAAATCCAGTAAAAAAGGGGTGGTTTAAAACAACAGCCTGTCATACAGTTTTCAATCTGAAACCAAATGGAGACGGACTAAACCCCCGTCTTTATTAACATTTAGTTTACGCTTTTTCAAAAAGCATTTAACATTGATGGCTTCATTGAGACCAGGGGCGATGTCAGATTTAAGTTTGATTTGCCAATAGGTCTCCCTCTGTAAAAGGTAATTCTTGTAATCCCCTTCCCTTATATCCTTATAACAAACCTCTAATACAGAGAATAAAAATTTGTGAAAAGAGGGACAGACTAAAGAGTGTTTAAAAAGCGCGTTGTTCTTGTCCTTGGTTTTAATAGAGTATAAATGTTCCCTGATACGGGTCTTTAACTCTCTGGTGGTCATCCCTATGTAAAATGCCGTACAAGAAGAACATAATGCAATGTAAATAACCCCAGTGGTACGGCAGTTTACATATCCTGGGACTGCCAAGGTCCTATCAAATGTGACCACTGAAATGTAAGGACCAGTCGATATAAATCTGCACATGTTGCACTGGTTGCAACAGTACATGCCCTTCTTATCTGACACAAAGTTAAAATCTCAGAGGGTTGTAATTCCTCATTCAAAAGTAAAGTTTCTGAGTCTGAGGCTGCTTGCTTTGCAGCTGCATCAGCTCGTGCATTGCCTTTCGAAATCTTATCCTGTTGTTTTGTATGAGCTACACATTTACAAATAGCTACTTTGGTAGGTAACTGAATAGATTCTAATAATTCCAAAATAAATTGCGCATGATTAATAGGTTTTTCCACTAGACGTTATCATTCCTCTATTTTTCCATTGTTGCGCAAATACATGTACTGTAGAAAAAGCATACTGACTATCAGTATATATGTTTACACACTTGTTTTTTGCTAAAGTACATGCCCTCGTCAAAGCTATTAATTCTGCTGCTTGTGCAGATAAGTTATATGGTAAGGATTGGGCTTCTAAAATTGCATACCCTACTAGATTCTTGCCTGTAGGGCCCCTTCTGCATGAGCCGTCCACGTAATATGTCACCTCGGCATTATCCAAGGGTATATCTGTGAGATCTTGTCTAGGTAAAGCTAACTGTTCAATTTCCTGCAGGCAGCTGTGTGGTGTGCCATCCGCAGGAGTTGGAAGTAATGTTGATGGATTTAATGTCGTACATCGTTCAATTGTCATATGAGGTTGGCTCAGCAGTATAGTCATACATGAAAGATGTCTAGCAGGAGAGAGGTATGCTACTTTTTCTTGCAGTAAAATTATTGCGACTGCATGAGGCACTCTCAATGTGAGAGGGTGGAATAACACCACTGAGGCTGAAGCCTGTACTGCCATTGCAGCTGCAACTACTGCTTGTACACAGTGAGGCAAAGATCGCGCCACTGGGTCTAACTGCGATGAATAATAGGCTATGGGGCGTTGCTTGTCCCCGTGTTGTTACATCAGCACTGATGTCATATATCCTTGTTTGCAATCTACGGTCTGAAAGAACCGTTTGTGATAATTTGTGAGTTCTAAAACTAATGAAGAAGCTATCAACTGCTTCAACCTGCAGAAAGCTGTTTCTGCTTCAGGTGTCCATTGTAAAATATCTTGTGCTGCCATTGGTGTTTTATATATCAAGTCAGTCAGTGGAGCAGATTCCAAAGCGTAATTTGGTATCCAGCTCCGACAGAAATTAGTTGTACCCAAGAAAGACATCATTTCCTTCTTGGTTGCTGGTTTGGGTGCTTACAAAATTGCTGTTTTTCTTTCTTTGTATAATATTCTACCCTCATTGGATATTACATATCATAGGTATCTAACTTGTTTTTTCCAAAGTTGTAACTTACTTTTGTTTACTTTGTGTCCTTGTATTGCTAAAAATTTTAATAACTCTACAGTATCCTTCCTGCATTGTTGCTGGGTAGGGGCTGCTAGCAAGATGTCATCCACATAAAGTAGAATCTGACTACCTCCCGGTGGGGTAAACCCTGCCAGGTTGCTAGCCATTTCTTGTGCAAATATTGTTGGGTTCTCACAATATCCCAGTGGTAGTCGAGTATATGTATACCTTTTCCCCTGAAATGTAAATGCAAACCAATATTGACTATCAGGATGTATAGGTATCGAGAAGAAAGCATTGCTGATATCTACCACAGAGAAATACTTCTGTTGCAGTTTTAAATCGTTTAACAAAGTATGTGGGTCTGGCACCATAGGTGCTCTAGGTATTAGTGCATTATTTACAGCTTGTAAATCTTGAACCATCCGCCATTCCCCGTTTGCTTTCTTAACAGGAAATAGGGGTGTATTACATGGTGAATCAGGAGATTCTACCAGTACTCCTTCTTTGAGTAATGCTGCAATTATAGGCTTGATTCCTATTTCTGCATCCTTTCTCAAAGGGTATTGTCTTTTCTGTGGTCTAAATGCTGACTTTGGGGTAATTGTAACTGGTCCTGCTGTTCGAATAAGTCCTACATCTGACTTGCCTGTTGACCAAAGAGTCGTTGGAATTTCACATAAGGCCTTTTCTTCTTCTTCTAATAGAAATGCTAATCAGCTGTCCTCGCTAGATTGCAAGTGAACAGCTGGATGTGTCTGTGTCAACCAATTTAGTTTTTGTTTCTGTATCCCTTGTTCTGACAGTTCTAAATCAGTCTGTTTCTTCCATCTTGTCACCTTTTCTCCTAAGTCTGCCCATTTATATTTTTATTCTTTCTCAAGCTGACATGTGGAAATTGGTTTGATCTATATAATGCAAGGAATTCTTGAGGTAATGAACAGCTAACTACACTGTTCCCTCAGTATCCCAGTACAAAGTACGCAATATTAATCTAGTTGCACGATTTCTGAACAATTCTTGCTCATACTCTCTATCAGGTCCTGGTGTAGTACAGTAGTATAGAGTACAGTGTAACAAATGCTGTCGATCAGTGTCAAGGGAGGGGACTTTACTGATGGCTACGTTCATCAGTTCCTTTACTGCCCCTGGACCAGTCGTGACTAGGTCCTGGCTGTACAAGTAAAAAGTTTCACCCTCCGATCGCACTACAAAGGTATCCATTTGTCTCTGCGCCTCCATACCTTGTACAGTTGGAACTACTGCTATGCCAAATATCTGCATAAGGTCCCTGCCCAATAGGTTTACTGGACATTTTGCAGAAACAACAATTTTACTTCTCTGGGTCATACCT
Organism: Protopterus annectens; assembly: GCF_019279795.1. Taxonomy (NCBI): domain Eukaryota; kingdom Metazoa; phylum Chordata; order Ceratodontiformes; family Protopteridae; genus Protopterus; species Protopterus annectens. The sequence continues at coordinate 400,631,916 of NC_056732.1, forward strand.
GAAACAGGGTCAGTTATTGCTATATCATGGGAAAGTGGTTCCCTGTATAGCTGTCCATTTGCAGCTTTTACTAGTATATAATCAGGTGATTCAGAATGTTCTGGTAACTTGGAGGGGTGTATCAGGGTCTGTGATGCTCCTGAGTCACACAGGAAGTTGACTTCCCTTCCCTCCACCAGAAGGGTAACTTCCGGTTTTGTATCTGCTAAGTAGAGCTCTAAGCTCAATAGTGCTAAGTCCAAAATTTCACTTTCTTCATCCTCCATATCTACTTGCACTTCCTCTATTCCTTCTATCACATTTACATTTGTTTTTTGTTCATTAATTTTCCCTGATGATTTCTGACTTTCGCATGACGTATCTTCACTATCATATAGTCAGTCCTCATCTCCCTTATCTTCTATAATTACTTTTTTGTTCTGCTTACAATCTCTTGCTAGATGTCCCTTTTTCCCGCACGTGAAGCATTCACCTCTCTTTTTCCTCTCTTCAAAATCTTCTGATCATTTGTCAGACTGTTTATTTCCTTGGGCATTCTTCTTGCCCTTTTTACCTGATTGTAACACAAATACTTCAGCTCCGTCTTCAGCAGTGAAGACTTGCGCCTTCTTTTTCTTTTTACTATTAAAATGTCTTTCAGCATGTCTAGTGTATTCAAGTAAGGCTTGTAACCTCCCTGTTCGATGGTCTATCATATGCTTCATAATGAAGCTACTAATAGGTGCAATGCAACCTTTCAAAAATGCATTTTTCAATTGTTGTTCATACGGGGAATCATTCGTTTGGTTCTCAGGAACCGACATACCGCTATGATTATTAAAACATTCTAATAATCTAGCATAGTACCCATCTATTGTCTCATTTTCCTGTTGTATGCATTGATTAATGCAAGTCCAGTCTGCTCTAGGTTTCCATTTCTCAGAGATTCGGTCTGTAAGACCTTTCACTCTGTTGTCTAATTCTGCGTCACTATGTGGGAGTGGTTTAAGCTCTGCATTACGAGGATTCCAGGTGCTACAAATCATGTGCCAATCTGGACCTATAATTTGTCTTACTATTTTTTCTACTTCTTCCCCATTCAAGTGGTAACTCAACCTCATGCCTTGCAAATCTTCTAAAAATTTCGTAAAATTAACTTTCGGATGCGGAATTCCCTCAGTAGCTTTCCGGATATCCTCCGGTGTCCATGGTCTATATACTAAGAGTGTTGGGTTCTGCCCTTCCTGCCCTGCCTGAGGATTTGGGACCTCTATAAGTGGGCATATTTCTTCCTCACTCTCATCCTGTAGGTTTCTCTCTATTTGATATGATTCTGCGTCCCTATGTATTTTACGTGTCCTTAACCTAGTTTCAGTAGGATCTCTAACAAATGGTTGTGGTCTTGCTGAAACTTCAGGATAACGCGGAGGCGGACCAGCCTGTCCACTCGCTTCATATCCTGAAATGGGTAAAGGAGGGGGCAAGGGAGGAGGAGGAGCTGTTGCTATTACTAAGTTATTATCTTCTTTGTCTAAAAATAATGTTTTTGAATTTTTAAGCTTCTGTTCTCTACGATTTGCTTCCTCAACCCACCTGTGTGCCTGAGGAATGCCTAATTGGCGTTGCTTTTTTGCCTGACCTCCCGCATCAGATTTAAGTTGTTTAAGGAGTTTAACTAGTGAGGTTTTATCTAGTTTACCATCAAATTCATATTTGTTAACCCATTTCGTATAATACCTAACGTTATCAGAACGTTGTAATTGCATGTATTTTGCGTCTTCGGTTAGGGGCGGATCTCGCGATGTTTTAGTGCACTGATTTCCCATGGTAAAGAAAATGTTACGTAACCCTTTTTATCACGTGATATCAGAAGTTCAGTTCCTTTTCACAGTTTATCTAGAATAACTGCCTACCTTATTCTGTTACCCTGATCTATGACCAAATGTACAGTACTACCTCTTGTCCCTGATCTGCATAACAAATCTTGACAACAATATACTGTAACCTAGTCCCTGATCTAAAACAGAAAAAAGGCAAATCTTCCTACCTGAGCCTCCGGTATTGAGTCGTCAAGGATCCGCTTTTCGGCCACAGATCAGAAAGTGGCCAGCCTCTTTAAACGACAATTCAGTCGGAGGTCTTTTCACCCAAGAAGAACCATTTCGGTAACTTCTCCTGCGCAGTATTCGACCACCGGTAGACTCTGATCTGCAGCTGTCCGAGGGATATCCAGCTCGAAGGACCAAACTGTTAAATAAAATTAAGAATTCAATACACAGGAGGTTCAGGTTCAAAAGTTTACTAGTGTACACCAGGAGGCAAAAAACATACAAGTACAGAATTTTGTCTAACATGAAACAGGAAGCACACAATTTTATATAGTCTTAACATTCAAGCTGTGCCCACCTTACTGACGTGGTATGTCACAGGGCATCTACATCACTTTAGCTTACAGTCCTCTATTCATAAAAACTGCTGATGCTGTATATTTTAAAAAGTTTTCCTCTGGTAACAATACGGCCTTGCTATCCACCTGGTCAGACATAATGTCTTTCTGTAAAGTTACTTCTTCAAGGTTTCACATCAGTTCGAATACAATGGTGGATTCAATCTTCTAATACACATCTTTTTTCACTGTAACACTTTCCCACCAGCTGCATGCTATCTTAGTAACACATATACAAGGCCAAATCATCCCAGCAGGAAAGAGCAGAAGATTTCATTATTTCACACATTTAATTTCCTGACCCAGCAGATAATCACTTGTGAAAAGCATAAACATTAAAACTTGCTAAGCTAGCATCTGCCAGGGTCGGAGGTCAGCTTGCTTCAAGCCACACTGCAGTTTCAAAACTACTTACATTTACACATGAATTAATCCTTTCTGTAATATGATTAATAAAATAAAATGCATTGTATACTACTTTGCTTTTAAACTAGCATTTCTCATATATTCAAATACACATTTTTCTAACAATAAGCACTTACATGAGTGCATGGATCGTGCTATCCCAAACAGAACCAAGATGCTGTCCTCCAAAAAAAGGAAGCCAATCTGGTGGTCCCCTGCCATAAACAAACTGTACAACAGAAGGAGGAAACTGTTGCAAAAGAGAGTAAAATCCCATGAGTGGAGGAGCTCCCTGGTCAGCCTCAGTAAGAAGCTGCAATCCCTGATAAAATCCTTCAAAGCTAGTTACGAAAACAAAATTGCCATTGATTCTAAAGACAGCCACAAAGCATTCTATAGCTATGCCAATAATCTCAATGGCAACACTCAGATCTGCTCTGAGTTACAGCACAATGGCACTAAATATATAGACCCAACTGATATTGCCAACATCCTGGCAGATAGGTTCAGTGCTAACTTTACCCCACTCTCACCCCCTAAAGAGCCCATCTCTATACCGGAAGAATGCAAAGTTTCTGTAATCATGGCTGCACAGGTAAAAATCACACTCTCCAAAGCCAAGAACACAGCATCCATGGAACCAGGCTGCATTCTACACGAACTACAGAACGAAGTGGCATCCCACCTAAGTACCATGTTCAAGCATAGCCTCACCTCAGGCTTTGTGCCTGCTGAATGGTGCACAGTGACGGTTATCCCACTCCACAACTGGGGAGCCACCATGGACCCCGGGAACTACCGCCCCATTAGCCTAATGAGCCTGGTCTGCAAGGCCATGGAACGTATCATCATGGAACTTATAAACAAAGACATTGGTAATCTCCAAACTCTGGACCCCACCCAGTTCAGGTTTGTAAAAGGCAGATCATGTCTCCTAAACCTGATAGACTTCTTTGAAGCAGTCACCAAAGCCGTAGACAAGGGTAAGGTGGTTTACACAGCCTATCTAGATCTTGCCAAGGCTTTCAACACCATTCTCTACTCTGGAATTATAGATAAACTCACTAAACTAGGTATAAATCCCTATGTCACAAGATGCAATGCCAACTGGTTCACTGACAGAACCTAGACTGTGAAAGTAGCAGACTCCAAATCCGACTTCAGACCAGTGACAAGTGGAGTACCACAGGGTTCAGTCCTGGGTCCTCTCCTGTTTGGTATCTACTTCTCTGAAGTACAGGCTAACGCAGAAGGTCTTTGGCTAACAAAGTTTGCAGATGACTGCAAATCTAGGACCCATAATTGAAACTCCTAACGATGTGGACATCTTACAAAAGGGCCTCACTGAGACAGATGCCTGGTGTCAAAGCCATGGCCTCAAGCTCGATGCCAAAAAGTGCATTGTCATCCCCTGTGGTAAAAACTCTGTACCCATGAACTACAACATAGACAGTAGTATACTTAACACTGAAAGTGTGATAAGAGACTTTGGGACACAGGTGGACAGTAGTCTCTCCTTTGATAGTCACATCGCCACAGTAGTCTGGAAATCCTTCTACGTGGCACACTTCATCACAAAAGGTTTCTCATCCAGAAAAAAAGAGGTCATTATTCCCCTCTACTCATCAGTCATTAGACCCATTGTAGAGTACAACGCCCCTTTTGGTATGTACCTCACAAGACATCTACAACAACTGGAAAGACCGCAGAAATACCTCACAAAGAGGATTACCGGCCTCAAACAGATGCCCTACATAGATCGTCTCAAAAAACTCCAGCTTTACTCCGTCGCATATCGCCTACTCAGAGGTGATCTCGGCGTAACATACAAAGCTATGTCAAATCCAGAGCTGTTGGACATGCTCCACTTAAAGAAATCCCAATCCCTCCGAGCTACACACTCTAGGGACCTAAACCTTGTCACCACAATAAACAGAACATGCCGGAAGGTACAGTCTTGTCCCAGAGACTTCCCATACTCTGGAATAAGCTACCTATCTATATCAAACAAAGCTCCTCATTAGCACTCTTCAAGAAAAATCTTGATGATTGGATGGGAAATAGGAAATTCATCCCAGGGATCACCTCTGTGGCTCTGCTCGACAGTGGCACAGGAAAATACTTTTCTTGGGTGGCAAAAGCCAGGGTACCTTTTTGGCTGGGCTTGTATAGGCCCCAGGGCCGATAGCCTAGTACCTACCTATGAACCTATGAACCTACCACAAAACAGAACTGAGACAACACTACCAAACACAAAACATTGACAGCAATACAGCAAGACTGAAACAAGCAGCATTGAGGCAGACAGACTCAAACCCAAAGAAACAGACAAGAGAGCCATAGGAATTACTGAGCCTGAGGCATACAGACTCAAACCCAAAGAAACACACAAGAGAGCCATGGGGATTACTGAGCCTGAGGCAGACTCAAACCCACGCACAAGAGAGCAATGGGGATTACTGAGTCTGACACAGGTAGACTCAAACCCAGAGAGAAAAAGGTGAAGACCAGAATGTCAATCATCTTCAATGTGCATTTACCTCTTCAGCTTCTGACTGCTGCCACTTGTCTGTTTTTCCTGTGGTTCTGTCCTAGCCTCCCGACGAGTCCTGCCACTCCCAACTGTCCTAGTCTCCTGACAAGTCCTGCTGCTCCCGAGTTCTGCCGCTCCTAGCTGCCACTGCCTAACATCCTGCTAGTTCCATCCTCATGGTCCTACCTGTTGGAGTAAGCAAAAAAAAAAAAAAGTGAATACACAGCATACAAGCCACACTAAGGTGCTACCTGAAATGTACTGCCTGGCAGCATTATAAAAGATTACTGGGAAGGAAATATGAGCACATAACTAGAGTTTTACTGGTATCTTATGAATTTTCTTCTGGACAAAATCTTCAATGAGGCTGCCATGTGATGCACTTTGTCCCACTTCATGCTCAATTGAGGCCACAGCTAAGCCTGAAAGTCTCTCCTGACTCATTGATGTCTGCAGGTACGTCTTTAGAAGTTTCATCTTAGAAAAGCTGCATTCTGCAGTAGCCACTGTAACAGGTACAGTCAAATAAATGCACAGTGAAACATAATTATTTATGTATATGCTTTGCAGGTGGTTGCGAATGAGGAAATTTATCACAGTCAGTGGTGATGAGTCATTATCAATCATTCGAGAAAGGCTTTTCAGTTAGTGTCCAAGGTCAGAGCCATCGATATCACAGTGGCCACTTATCCTGTCAGTCAGTTGTTCTTTCAGAGCCTTGCAGTGTTGGAGCAGTGTGACTTCTGCAACATCACTCAAGGCTTTAATATTTGATAAAAATCCAAAGGCCTTATCAAATTCTGAAAGCTGCTCAAACTGGTCAGTAAATGATTGAATTGTTGTGTCCAGCAGCACATTGAAGAGGTCTACATGTAGTTTTGCCACTGGATCCTGTACAGTCTCATCTTCTCCTTCATAGTCAAAGAACCGCTTTACTTTCCTCTGCTTGTTTTCTTGAAATGTGGTGCCAGCATCCAGTTCTTCTGCTGTCTTGGAGGCTTCACCCATGGCATGTTGAAATCCTGTCTCTCTGTAATTCTTCAGCAGGTCCATAGTTGATGCCAGCACTTTGATACATGTCGAATATCAACAGATGGACTCTGCAGAACTTTGCTTGCACGATTTACCTCTGTCAGCACATCATACCAAACCACTAAACATACAATGAACTGGTATGATATAAGTTCTGAGCACCGTCACTTGTTTGTTGATATGTTGTAGCATCACTTGTACGTACTGCTTCACCTCTCTCCTGTAATGCTTCAATGACTCCCTTCAATTGAAATTGTACTGCCTTGACAGAGTCTATCCTGCATTCCCAGTGAGTCTCTGACAGCAGCTTCACAATGACGTTTATGTGCCATTTCAAGATCTGCCATCAGCTTGTTGATTCTGAACAGAGTACGTAAATGTTCTGCAGATGTCCAAAGAAAGACACTGCCTGTAGTGATGAATGTGCTCCATCACTAACTATAAGATTTAAATTATGGCAGGCACACAGCACATAAAAAGCCCTTGAATTCATCTATTTTATCCGGGCCTGCACTCCAGCTTGTTTCCCCTTCATGTTGCTGCCATTGTTGTATCCTTGTCTTTGACAATCATTAATGTCCAATTGATGATTTTGTAGTGTCTGAAGAAGTGCTTCTGTAAGTCCTGCCCCAGTTGTATCCTTCACAGGCACAAATACCAGAAAATGTTCCTCAACTGTGGCTGCAGTCCTTGAAATATCCACATACCTAACTACTGCAGTCATTGGCTCTTGATTGCTGATGTCTAGCGTGCAATCAAGAATCACGGAAAAGTGCCTAGCATCCTTCACCTTCCCTACAATGGTCCTTAAAATAGCATTTGCAATCAGCTGGATAATTTCATTCAATATGTCCTTCCCAAGATAGTGATCCTTTATTTATTTTTATTTATTTATTTATTTAAATTTGTTGACCGGGAGTGTCCGACTGGACGTAGATCCATTTTCAGCGGAGGCCCGGGGAGAAAAGCTCCACAGTAAAATAAACAGACAGTAGTTACATTGGATTACATAGCGATTAACAATTTAACATAGCAATTACAACATATTTACAGATGAAGAACATAGTACATCAGTAGACAACTAGAATCTTTATCTGTGAAGTACATAACAGACATTAACAAATGTTACAATGAGAAGTTCCTGCTGTATAATAAGTACTAGGCTTATGAGCATCTGAGCTTGCTATAATCAAGGTAGTTAGTGGAGTGGAAAGAAAGGTAGTGGTTGGATGGGTTGGGTGATATTAGAGTGGGAGTTGCAAGGACATAGCCAGCATGTTTTTAGGTGCGCTTTTAGTAAAGTTTTGAAGTGGGTGCATGATGGTACAGAGGTAATTGTGGGTGGGAGTGAGTTCCATAATTTGGCTATGGCGAAAGAGAATAGTGCTTCACCAGCAGAGTTATTGGCTTTAGTGATCTGCAACTGATTTTTGTTGCTGGATCTTAGTGGTTTGGTGGTGCGATAGGGTTGGAGTAGATTCTGGAGGGACATTTAGTGGATGATTTACTAGTTTGTGGGCGAGTGAGAGTTGATACCACTGAAGGAGGAGGGGGAGTTCAAGCCAGCCCAATTCAGCAAGTGAGACAGTGGTGACTACGGTAGGATGCCCCTGTAGCGAATTTGGCGATTTTGTTGTAGCAGGTCTCTAGCTTGTTAGATCACATTGCCTTAGGTTGGTATATATTGGAGAGGCATAAAGTAGGGTGGAGATAAGGTGGGAATTTGCTATTGAAATCTTTGCTGCTTTGGTGAGAAATTGCTTATTTCTGTATAACGCTCCTAGTTTTTGTGGACTTTTTTTATGGTCATGGATATGTGAATGTCAAATTTTAGTTTATTGTCTATTTCCACTCCTAGCAATTTGGTGTGTTCAGTTGGGTATATAGTGGTGTTGTCTTTTGCTGTGATGTTAAAGTGAGAGTTGTTTTGAGTATGTTTGGTGAGTTGGAAGATGAGTAGTGTAGTTTTGTTTGGGTTGAGTATTAATTGGGCATCGGATAACCATGTTTCAACAGAGGAAAAGGCTTCCTGTGTGACTTTTTGCAGTTTGGGTAGGGACTGGGCTGAGCAGATGATGGTCGAGTCATCTGCATATTGTATGAGTGTGCCATGTTTGGTGGCAGAGGCTAGATTATTGGTGTAAACAGAGAAGAGTAAGGGTCCAAGGATGGATCCTTGGGGAACCCCTATGGAGACAGGTAGTTGGGGAGATATGTCATTCTGCCATACAACGGATTGTTGGCGGTCAGACAGGTAACTCTGAAACCAGTTGGTGACTGATTGTTAGAAGGATAGGTTATTGAGGACAGAGATTAGTTGTTTGTGTGGGACCATGTCAAATGCTTTAGATAGGTCTAGGAAAGTAGCAGAGGAGAGATAGCCATTGTTTTTATGCTGAAGGATAGTGTTAGTAAAGGAGAGTAAGGCAGTGGTGGTGCTATGGTTTGGTCGGAAACCATGCTGAGTACTGGAAAGGAGGTTGTTAGTAAGGAGGTAGTCTGAGACCTGAGAGTGTATGCATCTCTCTAGTATTTTGGAGAGTGGAGAGAGAATAGCTATGGGGCGGTAATTGGTTAGTTCTGCGGAGGGTCCACCTTTGTGGAGGTGAATTATATGTGATACTTTCCACAGTGTGGGAACGTAACTTTCTGACAGTGATCGGTTAATCAAGATGGATACTGGGTAGGCCAGAGCATCAGCTGCGATTTGTAGATATTCACTTGGGAGGTTGTCTGCTGTTAATTTGGTGGGTTTAAGTTTAGTTAAGAGTTTTTTTATGTTGGAGGTAGGTACAGGAGAAAAAGAGAAGGCAGTGGGGAGATTACTAGTTGAAGGTGTGGGTTGGAGGGGAGGGGGGGTTGTGTTGTTTAGCTAGTGATAGTATGGTTTGGGTGAAGTGTGTGTTGAATGAGGTAGCAATATATTCTGAGGAGTGAGGGATGTTAGGAGGAGTGGTACTGACTTTACCTGGGTGGAGGATGGTGTTTATGGAGGACCAGAATTGTTTGGGGCTGTGTTGTGAGGAGTCTTGGGCAGACTGGTAGTATTGGAATTTGTCCTGTTTTATTAGCTTTTTGACTCTATTGCGTAGTTCTAGGAATTTCTGTCTAGCTGAGGGGGTTTTGGTTTTGCGCCAGTGCTCCCAGGCTTTATCCCTGTTTTTCATTTCTGACTTAGTGGTTTTCTGTAGCCATGGGGAGGGTTGTGCTTTGGTTCTGGAAAATCTTATGGGGGCATGGTAATTAAGGATGTTCAGGAAGGTAGTATTAAAAACTTCAACTGCGTCATCTAGACTGAGGTACTTTAGAGGATGCCAGTTACATTCTTTGAGGGATGAGATGAATGTGAGTGGGTTAAAGTTTAGTTTTTTACATATTTGACGGTAGATGACAGGTTTAGCTTGGTATAGGTATTTTTTGAGTAGGAATGTTGGGGAGTGATCACTGAGGCTATCTGATAAGCAGCCTGTTATATATGACTGGGGGCTCTTACTGACTAGTATCCAATCCAGGGTAGTGTGCTTGCTGGAGTTTTATTTATCCTGGTTGGTGACTGGACTAGTTGGGTGAAGCCATGAAGGTTTACATGATGGGTTGGATGGTTGCCAGAACAGGATTGCCAGTCAATATTGAAATCACCTAAGATGATAGTTTCTTGGGGGAGATGGTGGGTAGACCAGCTGAGGAGGTTTTCTAGTGGAGGGATGTTTTGGCCAGGTGGGAAGTAGCATCCAATTATGTTGATGGTTTTGTTTTGGTTAAGTTTGAGGTTGGTATATATTATTTCTTCATTGCCTATTTGTGGAGCTGATGATTTTAAGATCTGGATGTTTAGATGCTGTTTAAATATTATAGCTACACCACCTCCTTTTTTGTTTAGCCGGTCTACTCTTAGTATGCCATAACCTGTAGGGAGTATTTGCTCACTGGTAATGTGAGGTTTTAGCCAGGTTTCTGTCAGGATGACTATATCTGGGGAGTACAAGTCTATGGTGGCATGGAGTTCATGGACTTTGTTGGATATACTTCTAATATTTAGGCTTAGTAGAAGGAAGTCACTTGGCTTTCTATTGGCTGTAATATGGGAGAAGTTGTGGTTTCTAGTCTGAGTATGAGGATTGGGGTTGGAGATGGTAGGGCCAGGGTTGGTGTGGATGTCTCCACTTGGGGCTAGTTTTGATATGCATGAAATTATTAGTTTTCTCAGTTTTTGAATGTGTTTGTTTATAAGGGAAACTTTATGATTGTGCTCTGTGGGTAATAGGTATGGTGGGAGGGTTACTATGTTAAGTTGTAGGGATGCTTTATGTTTGAGTAATATAGTTGGTAGAATATGTGGGGGTGCATAGGGATGGTTCTTGAGCTGGTGGGAGGGGAGCTGAGTGTGGGTGAGACATGAGTGGTGGTGTGAGTAGTAGTACAGTGGTAGTGGTTGAGTGGGGGAATGACGGAGCTTTGGTAGGATGTAAGATATGCAAGGAGAGTGCATGCAGTGAGCATAGGAAAGGTATGCTTGTACATGTTAGTTGAGGAGGTGTGATAGTAGTGGAAAGATAGAGGAGGTAGTGTTGGGTTAGCGCTGTGGTTGGCTATTGGAAAGATGGGAGGGGTTTGAGTGCAATAAAGGTGGGACCACTGGGGGCGGGAGAGAATAGGGGGCAGGGTGGGGAGCGAAGCGGGTAGAGACCCTGTTAGTTGCTCATATGAGGGGGCTGGAAACAATCACAAAGCAAAGACAAGTATGTGTTAAGAAACAATCACAATTGACCAAGGACTGCTCTGAAACTGTAAGTAATTTCTTAATTTCTCAGGTGGAAAAACAGGATAACCTTGTATCAGTAGGCTACTGTGGTCATAGTTTAAATTAACAAACACACAGTATTGATCAGTTATGGATACTATTTGCTAATAGAAGGGAATAAGAGAAAGTGGAAGATGTGTGTGTGTGTGTGTGTGTGTGTGTGTGTGTGTGTGTGTGTGTGTGTGTGTGTGTGGTGAGGGGGCTGCTTACAAGCCAAAGCAGTGTGCTGTCCAGGGGAAAATGAATATTGGCTCAAACAGGTAGACACATACTCAAAGTTAACTTTAGTTGTTTGCAGACAGTTCAGACCCGGACTGCGCTTTTCTTACAAGAATGTTAAAGGTGGTACCGCAATTGAATACTTAAGAGTGGTGTTAGGTCTAGAAAAGAAGAGTACAGAGAGGAGTAAGCACTTTTGAGATGGTAAATATATATTATAAAGATTATAAAAAACACACTGAGCAAATAGCTACCGCATGCAGGACAATGTCTTGAACCAACTACTTAGTATATGCAGATACTGAGCCAATTGGAAGAACATTAGAAAAAAAAAACCCAGATCCTTTACCTCTTTATTCCTAATACGACGCAAATGTTCACCCATGACAGAATCAAACTGCGACAAAAGTTGCACTTGGCCTAAGAAATTGCTATTGCCATAGGTGTCCAGGACATCACTTGTACCATGGAAGGCCATGCTCTGTTCCGCCAAGTACTGGATGATAGCAATAATGCGTTCTAACACACCACACCAGTGAGTTATCTCCTTTTCAACCACTGCTTGTTTCTTATTATCCATAGTCTGCCTACTCTTTATTCTGTTGTCCAGTTCCTTCCACTTCAGCATGGATGCCATATGCTCCGGTGCTCGGTCATGGCTGTATAATGCTTTGGACATCTCTCTCCTTGCTTTGTAACCACCTGACCTGAGAAGATGGGTAGAATGTCCAAACAATTCACATGCAAAGCACAACAGTGCATCCTTTGAGACTGAATATGTCAGCTAAGTGCGTTTTGCTGTCGCTCTCTCCATTAGGCAGCACATGGAAATAGTTCTCTCATGAAAATTTTCTATTCTGCTCATTGACTGGGAACTGCGGCAACACCACTTGCACAGGTCCATGCTGAATGGCAGCTACCCTAAACTCATTCCTTATCAAGTCTGGCCAACTTCCTAGATCCTCAAAAGATATACCTGACACTCTCTGCAAGTCATAGGCCACATCTGTCACTACGGAAGTATGGGCTCCTTCTGTATCATAGTCTGTGATCCAGGCAACACCTCTACAGTTGAATCTGAATTTGCTGACATGCTTTCATCCATGGTAATGGCTGTAGGTTCACAGGAGGTAGCATGTGATGTAGCTGCAAGAGAGTGGTCACTTTCTATCAGAAGGATGCTGGCCTCATGGTGGGCAGACTGTAATGCAGAACCATTGTGTTGTCCTGAAGGTAGACTTTTTCCTGAATCTCCCCTCTCCAATGACCCACAGAAAAATTTCATAATGGACCCCTGTCTCTTTGCGTCCTCATTCCTCTGCTGCTGAAGCTTTCTTTTTGCTGCTCCTGACAAATATGTACGCTTCATCTCTAACTGGGAATGGAAGTAAAGCAGAATTACTACACATGCAGACATTGGGTCCTTCCATCATACTGTTAGTAAAAAGCACTACACTTCAGGTACATGTTATGCAACTGTCTTTGACCTACCCAGACTGCATAATGACAAACGTTAGCATTCCAAACACATTCTAAGGATGGCATTACATTGTAGGCAGAACTGAAGAGAAACAAGGACCAGTAGGCAAAAAACTACAGTGCAGCCATATAAACCAGAAAAATAGATTAGGTTCCAAAGTCACATTAGTATGACTGTAGGCACAAAAGAATGAGCAACCTAATACTGAACACTGTTCATAAACAAGCTATACAGTATGCAGGCTGAAGAACTGCTGAGTAATAGCAACCAGAAGTGAAAAACTAATGTAAGCAATAGGTACAATTGAAGTGCATTACAAAATACATATTGCATAATGACTTGCATTGACATCAGTCACGATTGCACCGCAGGCAGAAGACTGAAGAATGACTAACCAGTAGGCACAAAAAAGTAATGAGAAAGGCCCAAGTTACAGTTTTATGTTAAATACCTAACACTGGAGGTGAACCTCAGCTTTTTCTGTACAATTCTTCCCCTTTCATCCCTCAAACATGTGAAGAGGCTCCAAATGACGTAAAATATAAATATTACAAGCTCTCTGGAACAGACTAAAGTCTGAAAGAACAAATGACTAGGACAGGCACAAGTTTGAAAGGGAACACCAAATTGTTAGTCAAGGGAAATGTTATGGAGCCAAAAAGACTACATCTGCCTACTGCTCTCAATCTCTTGGCACACTTGAACAAACCAAAATCATTGCTTGAACAAAGGAGTAAAATCATGGATTTGCTAGAAAACCTCATTTGTGAGGGATGTAGAAGTGCCACACATCAGGAGGCTTCCCACTATCACCCCCCTTAGCACAGGACCTGTGGACAAAAGCATAAATTAGAGAATGTACTATGCATTATGTGGAGGATATGAAAGATGAAGTCCATTTTTGCTAGTAGCTTCAGCCCTCCGCATTGTGCTGTGCAATCATTTTGTGAGAGAGAACAGACCAAAAACAAAAAAAAAAAAACATCTGGACATTGTGCACATTCTTGCAGGCCCCATCAACCTCCTAACCTCTTAACATAATTCAGACAGCCAAAAATAACTGCAGAACAAGGCGTAACATCAGGGATAGTTTAAAACATAACTAAATACAACAAATCAAATGACAAGTGAAAAAACACTTTAATGATCTTAGCGCCTTGGCTAACAAGCCTTCAAGAGATAAAAAACCTTAGCCATTAAAATATTATCTATCTTCACTACTCAGCTGTTGACACTCACTAAACAGCCGATTGAAAGCTTTTTCTAGAATAAATAAGTCATAACCCCTTTGTAAAAAATAACTATAGGTTTTAATTAATTCCTCTGTCATTATGTCTTCTTTATTACAAAGCCTAGAGACTCTTAAAAATTCACCATAAGGCAAATAATTCACTAAATGGGAAGGATGACATCTTTTCCCATCTAAAACATGATTCACATTAGGAAATTTTCTATGGATTCTGGTTAAAATACCATCTCCAATTACCCCCTCCAATTCCATATTAAAAAAAACTACTTTTGAACCAAATAGTTTAAAACATTACTATAAACTTTGATAGCAGAACAGTGTTTGCAGTAGCATACATTAAGATATCAGTACATTATGTGGAATTCTCACCCCCCCCAATTCTCTACACAATAATTCTGGATGAAGTAAAAACAAAAAACAAAGGCGTAGCAGTAACAATGTGCTTATACAGTACATGGCCCCACATTAAAAAAAATTCCAGACAAACACTGAACACTGCAACATTCTCACAGCCGCTAACTATGCTCCCAACATTAGGCAGGCCCCATCAACCTGCAAATAGTGTAATTCCAACAGCCAAAAATAACTGCAGAACAAGGTGTAAAATCAGGGATGGTTAAACAGTACCATAAACTTAGATAGCCGACCAGTGTTTGCATTAGCATGCATTAAGATATCAGTATATTCTGCAGGATTCTCACCCCCCCAAAGTCCTGGCACAATTCTGCATGAAGTGAAAACAAAAAGGCGTAGCATTAACAATGTGCTTATACAGTGCATGACCCCCCCCCATTAAAAAAAACTCCAGGCAAACATTGAACACTGCAACATTCTCACAGGCCCTAACCACACTCCGAACCTTTCAACACAATAACTACGGACAACGAAAAAAGTAAAGTCATTGCATCAGTAGTACATTGCTGGTATACACAATGGTAGCGTAACAGGGTTTGCATTAGTATACATTCAAACATCTGTACCTTCTGCAACATTCTCACAGCTGCTAACTACCCTCCCAACATTAGGCATTGTAAACAATGTACAGGTGCCATCAACCTCCAAACAGCATAATTCAAACAGCCAATAATAGCTGCTGAACAAGGCATAATATCAGGGATAGTTAAACAGTACTATAAACCTAGATAGCAGAACAGTGTTTGCATTAGCATGCATTAAGATATCAGTACATTCTGCAGAATCATGCCCCCAAAAGTCTTAGCACAATAATTCTGGATGAACTGAAAAAAAAAACGAAGGCGTAGCATTAACAATGTGCTTATACAGTACGTGACCCCCCATTAAAAAAACTCCAGGCAAACATTGAACACTGCAACATTCTCACAGGCCCTAACCACACTCTCAAACTTTCAACACAATAACTACGGACAACGAAAAAATTGCAGTCATTGCATCAGTGAGTTGAACATTGTGGATATACACAATAGTAGCGTAACAGGGTTTGCATTAGTATACATTCAAAAAATCTATACCTTCAGCAACATTCTCACAACCGCTAACTACCCTCCCAACATTAGGCATTTTAAACAGCGTACAGGCCCCATCAACCTCCTAACCTCTCAGCATAATTCAAACAGCAAAAAAAATTGCAGAACAAGGCGTAACATCAGGGATAGTTTAAAACAGTACTGTAAACCAAGATAGCAGAGCAGTGTTTGAAAAACTTGTAAAAAACTCAAAACCTACTGCAAATTCAGCTGATAATCTACCAGCAGAATTTCAAAAAATAGCAGCCGAAGCCAGTTCTTCCCCTGAATACTTAGTAGATCCATTACTGAGCAATATGTCCCAACCATCTGGAAAATATCACACATTATACCTTTGCACAATGGAGGAAACTTAACAAAACTGACAAATTATAGGCCCAGAGCAATTCTCTTCCTGCTAGCTAAACTCTTAGAGGGATGCATTCATTCTCAACTTCTGCAGTATGTCACAACCAATAATTTACTTGCCAAATCCCAACACTGCTTCAGGTCTCATGCTACAACTGCCCTGCTCAGTTATACCAACACCATCAATTTAGAAATTAAGGTAAAATAGGATCATCTGTCTTTCTTGATTTGTTAAAGGTCTTTGACAGTCTCTCAGCAAACTACTAACTACTCTCTTCAACCTTAATCTCATCCCCCTAGCCCTCAACTGGCTTCAAAGCTACTTAACATGTCATAAACAGCCAATAAAATAGCTCCAGGGTCTACTACCCTCTATTCCCAGTCACATTAGGAGTCTCACAAGGCTCCAGCCTTGGTCCACTTCAGTTTAGTGGATTTATTATCAACCTCAATACCTCCACATCCCTAGCACCCACAATCCAATATGCTGATGCCGATATACTTGTGTCACATCTGCCATGCAACAGGTCATGTTCCAATCCAGGCTGAAATAAGTTAATCGTCACCACTTACCCCATACACCTAAAACTATTCACTTAGGCATCACCTCGCAAGACTGCCCACCTATCCCTGCTCTAGCCAACTGCAATATCCTTCTCTGTTCCATTATTTATCTCCCCTCCTTTTCATCACCCCATCCCATTCTCTCTACCTTTTACATATACAGCATAGATACTACCAAAAAAGTAACAAGCCAACTCTACCTCTTGCCCCCAATAGCTAGCTCACACACTCTCCTAACCAATGGGCAATCAACATTAAATGTATATTACATTTCACATTCCCTTATATTGTCCCTCATACAAACAGATAAACCGAACTTATTTTACATATTGCTAGCACTTGCATACTAAGGTAAGCTTTTCTCCCCAGGCCTCCAATAAAAATGGGTTCTATCCCAGTCAGACAATTGTAGTAAACAAATGTAAAATACGTAAAGTAAAACTGGTACAACCACAGCCCCTCACCCTCAAATCCTCTTAGCACAACACATTGCTACACAAAAGTAAAATAAAACTGGTAAAACCACAGCCTCTCACCCCCCCCATCCTCTTAGTACAACAACTCTACACAAACGCAAAATAAAACTGGTACAACCACAGTCCTCACCTCCCCAAATTGGGGAGGTGAGGTCTGTGGTTATACCAGGTGACCCCAACCCTCATAGCACAAGAACGCCACACAAGTGAAATAAAACTGGTAAAACCACAGCTTCTCACCCCACTCCATCCTCTTATCACCAGAGCACTACAGAAAAATAAAATAAACTGGGATAGAACCCCTCAGGCTTCATGCCCAATGAGTGGCGCACAGCTACAGTTATCCCACTCCAAAAGGGGGGATCCAACTTGGATCCTGGGAACCATTGTCCCATCAGTCTGATGAGCCTGATCTGCAAAGCCATGGAACGCATTATCATGTAACTTATAAACAAAGACATTGGCTACCTTCAAACACTGGACCCCACCCAGTTTGGTTTCGTAAAGGGACGATCTTGTCTCCTCAACCTGATTGACTTTTTCAAATCAGTCTCCAGAGCCGTGGACAAGGGTAAGGTCCACACAGCCTATCTGCACCTCGCCAAGGCCTTCGATACCATCCCCTACTCTGGAGTCATAGATAAACTTACTAAGCTGGGCATTAATCCCTACATTACTCGATGGGTTGCCAACTGGCTTACTGACAGAACCCACACTGTAAAAGTAGCCGACTCAAAATCCAGCTCCAGACAAGTGACAAGCAGAGTACCTGAAGGTTCAGTCCTGGGACCGCTCTTGTTTGCATCTACTTCTCTGAAGTACAGGTCAGCACTAAGGGACTCTGGCTAACAAAGTTCGCAGATGACTGCAAACTGGGAGCCATTATTGAATCCCCAAATGATGTAGATATTCTACAAAAGGGCCTTGCAGAAACAGATGCTTGGTGCCAGAGCCATGGGCTCAAGCTCAATGCCAGGAAATGTATAGTTATCCCCTTTGGGAAAAAACATGTACCCATGAATTACCACATAAGTGGCAGTACACTAAACACCGAAAGTGTGATAAGGGACCTAAGGACACAGGTGGACAGTGGTCTCACTTTCGATAACCACATAGCCACAACAGTCAGGAAATCCTTCTATGTGGCACACCTCATCACTAAGGGCTTTTCATCCAGAAAAAAAGAGGTCATTGTCCCACTGTACTCATCCCTCATTAGACCCATTATAGAGTACAATGCCCCATTTGGTATGTACCTCACAAGACATCTGCAACAACGGGAAAGGCCACAGAAATACCTCACTAAAAGAATCACAGGCCTAAAGAATCTGCCCTATGCTGACCCCGTCTAAAAAAACTCCAGCTATACTTTGTCACATATCGGCTACACAGAGGTGATCTCTGCTTAACATACAAGGCCATGTCAGACTCTGTGCTGTTGGACATGCTACACTTAAAGAAATCCCAATCCCCCAGAGCTACACGCTCCAGGGATCTAAATCTGGTCATCACAATGAACAAAACATGCTGGAGGGATAGGTTCCTGACCCAGAGACTCCCCGTACTCTGGAATAGACTGCCCATACATGTCAAGCTAAGCGCCTCTTTGGCCCTCTTCAAAAGGAACCTTGACGATTGGATGGGAGATAGGCAATTCACCCCGGGGATCACATCAGTCACCCTGCTAGACAGGGGACCAGGGAAGTAAATATTCTGGGAAGAAATAGCCAAGGAATTGATATGGCTAGGCTTGTATAGGCCCTAGGGCCGATAGCCTATTACCAACCTATGATCCTATGAACCTAAAACTGGTACAACCACACCCCCCCATCCTCTTAGCACAAGAGCTCTACACAAAGCCAAAATAAAACTGGTACAACCACAGCCCTCACCCCCCCAAATCTCTTAGCACAAGAAATATGCACTAAAAAAGTAATATAATCACCCCCCCTCACAAAAATTAAAGTTTAAACAAAACCCAAAAACTTACCTTTTATGATTTTTACAGAAGGCTGCTTCCAATACTCTGCTCCCTCACCACGACTGAAGGGTCATCTGCTCTGCTTGTTTTCCTCAGACCACTGCAATCCTTTTTAAATTGCCATTAAATGGACAGTTTTTCAGACCTTTTGATAAATTGCCCTTAGAAAGACAGTTGAAAAAAGTATTCTCCAACAACCATGTCCACAACTGCTCCAAAGGCTTGAATCCACCGTTGATCCATTCTCTGATGTAGTCCGTCCTCACGCTGGTCCAAACCCGGCTTGAGCTCCATGCTCTGCTACTAAGGAAAACTCTTTTGTTTAAAAACAAGAGAAGTGATCCTTATTACCCAAACGTGCCTTTTTAAAGGCAGTTTATACAGGCAGTGTCATCACTTCCTAGTTTAAAAAAGAAAAAGAACAAAACAAAACAAGAACTTAGTTCTCAGGCTGCTGCAGCCAATCAGATCCCTTGTTTCACTGAGCAGACCTGATTGAGTGCAGCTTGCAAACAAATAAAAAAAAAAGAAACCTGGAAAAACAGTTCAGATTTTCATGTTGATGTTAGGGAACTGTGCGGATATCCACAAGGAGCCGAGCCAAGGAAGTAATGGTCAGAGCAACCCGCGGCTGCTGGATGGGGACCTCATTCACGGGGAGGTAATCGGGGGCTCCTTGGGGACACAGGTTTCATTGGTGCCTAATGCTGGCTATGCTTGCTCTAGTAAGTGAACTAGGGGACAGTAATTCTTTAGATCAGTCAGGAAAATATAGTGAGATTAGTTAAAGGGGCATTGTCTCAGATTTTTTGCTAGAGGAGTTTATTTACATTTTAGTAGTGTGTAAGTCACTTGTTCACCTAGAGGCAAGGTTTTCAAAGAACCTTTTTAGTATACTGCAGGTCATATTACACAAACTTTCAATGGGGGTTGCAATAGGAAGCACTAAGAGCTTACAGTTGAAGTTTGTCCTTTTGTATTTTCCTTCCCCCACTCTGAGCAATTAGATTTGTTGAATGACTGGATTTTACACAGTTAAAGGAGTACAACAGGTTTCTCTAATGTATTCCTCAAATTCACGGCCCTTTTCCTCCCTATTTACATTGTCCTCTGTAAAGCAACAACAATAAAGCATTTACAATTTTTATAATTCCCCTTACTTCTGTAACAGAAGCCTACCTTCTCATACTGTGATGGTTTCACTTACAAAATGATTCTCTCATGTTTGAATAAAGCTTACTGGAGTCACCCAATTACTGACATCATCGAGGCCAGGCAGTGCAGGTACTTTTTTTTTTTTTTAATCAGTTCCTTCCCCCAAAGTGACATCACCACAGCCATCATCTGATTCTAACTAAAATAATAAGACCCGCCCATTCTGTGATGTCATGGCTCCCTTGTCCTTGCCCCAGCCTGAGTGCTGTTCATTTTATTCGGTAGTAGTGTAGTAACACTGATGTTTGGAAACACAGAAATTTGGTATGCATACTTGTACATTCTGCACGGCAAATGATGCTTAGGTGGTGTATCACTTGCATACTTCTCTGTTGTATTTGCACCAGATACTGCTAGTGTGCAGTGCGGGAATAGAAAGATTAAAACATTACCCTGGTATCAGAGGTGGCAGTGCAACATATTCATAGTGGCTTAACATGAGAGTAGCTCTAAGCAAGCACCATGTGAAACCTGAACAAGCACCTAGAATTATTCAGTGCAGCTTCCACACCTTAAGTCTGAAAATGAATTCACATACTCACATGAACAGGATTAGCTGCATATTGATGGCTAAAGGTGTATGGGCATGTCGGGTGGTTACTACACTGCAAAACTGGTATGTAATGGTGTCACACACAAATCTGGAGCCTCTTTAGCAATGAAATGATATCTACTTTACTATGTACTTGTTTTTGCAAAACTGTATTCAAGCCTAGGCAATAGTATTTTTGTTTTATGCTTGTTGCTACAAATCTTTTCCCCTCCACTGGCAAATATTTTCATATGCCTGTGTGTGTGTGTGTGTGTGTGGGACCATGTCAAATGCTTTAGATAGGTCTAGGAAAGTAGCAGAGGAGAGATAGCCATTGTTTTATGCTGAAGGATAGTGTTAGTAAAGGAGAGTAAGGCAGTGGTGGTGCTATGGTTTGGTCGGAAACCATGCTGAGTACTGGAAAGGAGGTTGTTAGTAAGGAGGTAGTCTGAGACCTGAGAGTGTATGCATCTCTAGTATTTTGGAGAGTGGAGAGAGAATAGCTATGGGGCTGTAATTGGTTAGTTCTATGGAGGTCCACCTTTGTGGAGGTGAATTATATGTGATACTTTCCACAGTGTGGGAACGAACTTTCTGACAGTGATCGGTTAATCAAGATGGATACTGGGTAGGCCAGAGCATCAGCTGCGATTTGTAGATATTCACTTGGGAGGTTGTCTGCTGTTAATTTGGTGGGTTTAAGTTTAGTTAAGAGTTTTTATGTTGGAGGTAGGTACAGGAGAAAAAGAAGGCAGTGGGGAGATTACTAGTTGAAGGTGTGGGTTGGAGGGAGGGGTTGTGTTGTTTAGCTAGTGATAGTATGGTTTGGGTGAAGTGTGTGTTGAATGAGGTAGCAATATATTCTGAGGAGTGAGGGATGTTAGGAGGAGTGGTACTGTCTTTACCTGGGTGGAGGATGGTGTTTATGGAGGACCAGAATTGTTTGGGGCTGTGTTGTGAGGAGTCTTGGGCAGACTGGTAGTATTGGAATTTGTCCTGTTTTATTAGCTTTTTGACTCTATTAAGTAGTTCTAGGAATTTCTGTCTAGCTGAGGGGGTTTTGGTTTTGCGCCAGTGCTCCCAGGCTTTATCCCTGTTTTTCATTTCTGACTTAGTGGTTTTCTGTAGCCATGGGGAGGGTTGTGCTTTGGTTCTGGAAAATCTTATGGGGCATGGTAATTAAGGATGTTCAGGAAGGTAGTATTAAAAACTTCAACTGCCATCAAGACTGAGGTACTTTAGAGGATGCCAGTTACATTCTTTGAGGGATGAGATGAATGTGAGTGGGTTAAAGTTTAGTTATTTACATATTTGACGGTAGATGACAGGTTTAGCTTGGTATAGGTATTTTTGAGTAGGAATGTTGGGGAGTGATCACTGAGGCTATCTGATAAGCAGCCTGCTATATATGACTGGGGGCTCTTACTGACTAGTATCCAATCCAGGGTAGTGTGCTTGCTGGAGTTTTTATTTATCCTGGTTGGTGACTGGACTAGTTGGGTGAAGCCATGAAGGTTTACATGATGGGTTGGATGGTTGCCAGAACAGGATTGCCAGTCAATATTGAAATCACCTAAGATGATAGTTTCTTGGGGGAGATGGTGGGTAGACCAGCTGAGGAGGTTTTCTAGTGGAGGGATGTTTTGGCCAGGTGGGAAGTAGCATCCAATTATGTTGATGGTTTTGTTTTGGTTAAGTTTGAGGTTGGTATATATTATTTCTTCATTGCCTATTTGTGGAGCTGATGATTTTAAGATCTGGATGTTTAGATGCTGTTTAAATATTATAGCTACACCACCTCCTTTTTTGTTTTTGGTCTACTCTTAGTATGCCGTAACCTGTAGGGAGTATTTGCTCACTGGTAATGTGAGGTTTTAGCCAGGTTTCTGTCAGGATGACTATATCTGGGGAGTACAAGTCTATGGTGGCATGGAGTTCATGGACTTTGTTGGATATACTTCTAATATTTAGGCTTAGTAGAAGGAAGTCACTTGGCTTTCTATTGGCTGTAATATGGGAGAAGTTGTGGTTTCTAGTCTGATTATGAGGATTGGGGTTGGAGATGGTAGGGCTAGGGTTGTGTGGATGTCTCCACTTGGGGCTAGTTTTGATATGCATGAAATTATTAGTTTTCTCAGTTTTTGAATGTGTTTGTTTATAAGGGAAACTTTATGATTGTGCTCTGTGGGTAATAGGTATGGTGGGAGGGTTACTATGTTAAGTTGTAGGGATGCTTTATGTTTGAGTAATATAGTTGGTAGGAATATGTGGGGTGCATAGGGATGGTTCTTGAGCTGGTGGGAGGGAGCTGAGTGTGGGTGAGACATGAGTGGTGGTGTGAGTAGTAGTACAGTGGTAGTGGTTGAGTGGGGAATGACGGAGCTTTGGTAGGATGTAAGATATGCAAGGAGAGTGCATGCAGTGAGCATAGGAAAGGTATGCTTGTACATGTTAGTTGGAGGAGGTGTGATAGTAGTGGAAAGATAGAGGAGGTAGTGTTGGGTTAGCCTGTGGTTGGCTATTGGAAAGATGGGAGGGTTTGAGTGCAATAAAGGTGGGACCACTAAAGGGAGAGAATAGGGGCAGGGTGGGGAGCTAAGCCGGTAGAGACCCTGTTAGTTGCTCATATGAGGGGCTGGAAACAATCACAAAGCAAAGACAAGTATGTGTTAAGAAACAATCACAATTGACCAAGGACTGCTCTGAAACTGTAAGTCATTTCTTACTTTCTCAGGTGGAAAACAGGATAACCTTGTATCAGTAGGCTACTGTGGTCATAGTTTAAATTTACAAACACACAGTATTGATCAGTTATGGATACTATTTGCTAATAGAAGGGAATAAGAGAAAGTGAAAGATGTGTGTGGGTGTGTGTGTGTGTGTGTGTGTGTGTGTGTGTGTGTGTGTGTGTGTGTGCTGCTTACAAGCCAAAGCAGAGTGCTCTCCAGGGGAAAATGAATATTGGCTCAAACAGGTAGACACATACTCAAAGTTAACTTTAGTTGTTTGCAGACAGTTCAGACCCGGACTGCTTTTCTTACAAGAATGTTAAAGGTGGTACCGAATTGAATACTTAAGAGTGGTGTTAGGTCTAGAAAAGAAGAGTACAGAGAGGAGTAGCACTTTTGAGATGGTAAATATATATTATAAAGATTATAAAAACACACTGAGCAAATAGCTACCGTGATGCAGGACAATGTCTTGAACCAACTACTTAGTATATGCAGATACTGAGCCAATTGGAAGAACATTAGAAAAAAAAAACCCAGATCCTTTACCTCTTTATTCCTAATATGACGCAAATGTTCAGCCATGACAGAATCAAACTGCAACAAAAGTTGCACTTGGCCTAAGAAATTGCTATTGCCATAGGTGTCCAGGACATCACTTGTACCATGGAAGGCCATGCTCCATTCCGCCAAGTACTGGATGATAGCAATAATGACTTCTAACACACCACACCAGTGACTTATCTCCTTTTCAACCACTGCTTGTTTCTTATTATCCATAGTCTGCCTACCCTTTATTCTGTTGTCCAGTTCCTTCCACTTCAGCATGGATGCCATATGCTTCGGTGCTCGATCATGGCTATATAATGCTTTGGATATCTCTCTCCTTGCTTTGTAACCACCTGACCTGAGAAGATGGGTAGAATGTCCAAACAATTCACATGCAAAGCACAACAGTGCATCCTTTGAGACCGAATATGTCAGCTAAGTGCGTTTTGCTGTCCTCTCCATTAGGCAGCACATGGAAATAGTTCTCTCATGAAAATTTTCTATTCTGCTCATTGACTGGGAACTGCGGCAACACCACTTGCACAGGTCCATGCTGAATGGCAGCTACCCTAAACTTAATCCTTATCAAGTCTGGCCAAGTTCCTAGATCCTCAAAAGCTATACCTGACACTCCCTGTAAGTCATTGGCCACATCTGTCACTACGGAAGTATGGGCTCCTTCTGTATCATAGTCTGTGATCCAGGCAATACCTCTACAGTTGAATCTGCATTTGCTGACATGCTTTCATCCATGGTAATGGCTGTAGGTTCACAGGAGGTAGCCTGTGATGTAGCCGCAAGAGAGTGGTCACTTTCTATCAGAAGGATGCTGGCCTCACGGTGGGCAGACTGTAATGCAGAACCATTGTGTTGTCCTGAAGGCAGACTTTTTCCTGAATCTCCCCTCTCCAATGACCCACAGAAAAATTTCATAATGGACCCCTGTCTCTTTGCGTCCTCATTCCTCTGCTGCTGAAGCTTTCTTTTTGCTGCTCCTGACAAATATGTATGCTTCATCTCTAACTGGGAATGGAAGTAAAGCAGAATTACTACACATGCAGACATTGGGTCCTTCCATCATACTGTTAGTAAAAAGCACTACACTTCAGGTACATGTTATGCAACTGTCTTTGACCTATCCAGACTGCATAATGACAAACGTTAGCATTCCAAACACATTCTAAGGATGGCATTACATTGTAGGCAGAACTGAAGAGAAACAAGGACCAGTAGGCAAAAAAACTGCAGTGCAGCCATATAAACCAGAAAAATGGATTAGGTTCCAAAGTCACATTAGTATGACTGTAGGCACAAAAGAATGAGCAACCTAATACTGAACACTGTTCATAAACAAGCTATACAGTATGCAGGCTGAAGAACTGCTGAGTAATAGCAACCAGAAGTAAAAAACTAATGTAGGCAATAGGTACAATTGAAGTGCATTACAAAATACATATTGCATAATGACTTACATTGACATCAGTCACGATTGCACCGCAGGCAGAAGATTGAAGAATGACTAACCAGTAGGCACAAAAAAGTAATGAGAAAGGCCCAAGTTACAGTTTTATGTTAAATACCAACAATGGAGGTGAACCTCGGCTTTTTCTGTACAATTCTTCCCCTTTCATCCCTCAAACATGTGAAGAGGCTCCAAATGATGTGAAATATCAATATTACAAGCTCTCTGGAACAGACTAAAGTCTGAAAGAACAAATGACTAGGACAGGCACAAGTTTGAAGGGGAACACCAAACTGTTAGTCAAGGGAAATGTTATGGAGCCAAAAAGACTACATCTGCCTACTGCTCTCAATCTCTTGGCACACTTGAACAAACCAAAATCATTGCTTGAACAAAGGAGTAAAATCATGGATTTGCTAGAAAACCTCATTTGTGAGGGATGTAGAAGTGCCACACATTAGGAGGCATCCCACCATCACCCCCCTTAGCACAGGACCTGTGGACAAAAGCATAAATTAGAGAATGTACCATGCATTATGTGGAGGATATGAAAGATGAAGTCCATTTTTGCTAGTAGCTTCAGCCCTCCGCATTGTGCTGTGCAATCATTTTGTGAGAGAGAACAGACCAAAAACAAAAAAAAAAAAAAACATCTGGACGTTGTGCACATTCTTGCAGGCCCCATCAACCTCCCAACCTCTTAACAATTCAGACAGCCAAAAATAACTGCAGAACAAGGCGTAACATCAGGGATAGTTTAAAACATAACTAAATACAACAAATCAAATGACCAGTGAAAAAATGCTTTAATGATCTTAGCGCCTTGGCTAACAAGCCTTCAAGAGATAAAAAAACGTAACCATTAAAATAGTATCTATCTTCACTACTCAGCTGTTGACACTCACCAAACAGCCGATTGAAAGCTTTTTCTAGAATAAATAAGTCATAACCCCTTTGTAAAAAATAACTACAGGTTTTACTTAATTCCTTCATCATTATGTCTTCTTTATTACAAAGCCTAGAGACTCTTAAAAGTTCACCATAAGGCAAAGAATTCACTAAATGGGAAGGATGACATCTTTTCCCATCTAAAACATGATTCACATTAGGAAATTTTCTATGGATTCTGGTTAAAATACCATCTCCAATTACCCCTTCCAATTCCATATTAAAAAAACTACTTTTGAACCAAATAGTTTAAAACATTACTATAAACTTTGATAGCAGAACAGTATTTGCAGTAGCATACATTAAGATATCAGTACATTATGTGGAATTCTCACCCCCCCCCAAAATTCTCTACACTGTGGGGAATGGCATAATGGTTAAGGTGGTTACCTTATAAACACAAGGTACTGGGTTTGATTCTCACATGGGGTAATTGGCTAGGCTTAAAATGGCCCACAAGGGCAATTAGCCTAGTACTTATCTATGAACCTATCTATGGATGAAGTGAAAACAAAAAACAAAGGCGTAGCATTAACAATGTGCTTATACAGTACATGGCCCCACATTAAAAAAAATTCCAGACAAACACTGAACACTGCAACATTCTCACAGCTGCTAACTATGCTCCCAACATTAGGCAGGCCCCATCAACCTGCAAATAGTGCAATTCCAACAGCCAAAAATAACTGCAGAACAAGGTGTAAAATCAGGGATGGCTAAACAGTACCATAAACTTAGATAGCCGACCAGTGTTTGCATTAGCATGCATTAAGATATCAGTATATTCTGCGGGATTCTCACCCCCCCAAAGTCCTGGCACAATTCTGCATGAAGTGAAAACAAAAAGGCGTAGCATTAACAATGTGCTTATACAGTGCATGACCCCCCCCCCCCATTAAAAAAACTCCAGGCAAACATTGAACATTGCAACATTCTCACAGGCCCTAACCACACTCCGAACCTTTCAACACAATAACTACGGACAACGAAAAAAGTAAAGTAATTGCATCAGTAGTACATTGCTGGTATACACAATGGTAGTGTAACAGGGTTTGCATTAGTATACATTCAAACATCTGTACCTTCTGCAACATTCTCACAGCTGCTAACTACCCTCCCAACATTAGGCATTGCAAACAATGTACAGGTGCCATCAACCTCCAAATAGCATAATTCAAACAGCCAATAATAGCTGCAGAACAAGGCATAATATCAGGGATAGTTAAACAGTACTATAAACCTAGATAGCAGAACAGTGTTTGCATTAGCATGCATTAAGATATCAGTACATTCTGCAGAATCACGCCCCCAAAAGTCTTAGCACAATAATTCTGGATAAACTGAAAAAAAAAAAACGAAGGCGTAGCATTAACAATGTGCTTATACAGTACATGACCCCCCTCCCATTAAAAAAACTCCTGGCAAACATTGAACACGCAACATTCTCTCAGGCCCTAACCACACTCTCAAACTTTCAACACAATAACTACGGACAACGAAAAAAATTGCAATCATTGCATCAGTGAGTTGAACATTGTGGATAAACACAATAGTAGCGTAACAGGATTTGCATTAGTATGCATTCAAAAAATCTATACCTTCAGCAACATTCTCACAACCGCTAACTACCCTCCCAACATTAGGCATTTTAAACAGCGTACAGGCCCCATCAACCTCCTAACCTCTCAGCATAATTCAAACAGCAAAAAAATTGCAGAACAAGGCGTAACATCAGGGATAGTTTAAAACAGTACTATAAACCAAGATAGCAGAGCAGTGTTTGAAAAACTTGTAAAAAACTCAAAACCTACTGCAAATTCAGCTGATAATCTACCAGCAGAATTTCAAAAAATAGCAGCTGAAGCCAGTTCTTCCCCTGAATACTTAGTAGATCCATTACTGAGCAATATGTCCCAACCATCTGGAACATATCACACATTATACCCTTGCACAATGGTGGAAACTTAACAGAACTGACAAATTATAGGCCCAGAGCAATTCTCTTCCCGCTAGCTAAACTCTTAGAGGGATGCATTCATTCTCAACTTCTGCAGTATGTCACAACCAATAATTTACTTGCCAAATCCCAACACTGCTTCAGGCCTCATGCTACAAATACCCTGCTCAGTTATACCAACACCATCAGTTTAGAAATTAAGGTAAAATAGGATCATCTGTCTTTCTTGATTTGTTAAAGGTCTTTGACAGTCTCTCAGCAAACTACTAACTACTCTCGCCAACCCTAATCTCATCCCCCTAGCCCTCAACTGGCTTCAAAGCTACCTAACATGTCATAAACAGCCAATAAAATGGCTCCAGGATCTACTACCCTCTATTCCCAGTCACATTAGGAGTCTCACAAGGCTCCATCCTTGGTCCACTTCAGTTTAGTGGATTTATTATCAACCTCAATACCTCCACATCCCTAGCACCCACAATCCAGTATGCTGATGCCGATATACTTGTGTCACATCTACCATGCAACAGGTCATGTTCCAATCCAGGATGAAATAAGTTAATCTTCACCACTTACCCCATATGCCTAAAACTATTCACTTAGGCATCACCTCACAAGACTGCCCACCTATCCCTGCTCTAGCCAACTGCAATATCCTTCTCTGTTCCATTATTTATCTCCCCTCCTTTTCATCACCCCATCCCATTCTCTCTACCTTTTACATATACAGCATAGATACTACCAAAAAAGTAACAAGCCAACTCTACCTCTTGCCCCCAATAGCTAGCTCACACACTCTCCTAACCAATGGGCAATCAACATTAAATGTATATTACATTTCACATTCCCTTATATTGTCCCTCGTACAAACAGATAAACCGAACTTATTTTACATATTGCTAGCACTTGCATACTAAGGTAAGCTTTTCTCCCCAGGCCTCCAATAAAAATGGGTTCTATCCCAGTCAGACAATTGTAGTAAACAAATGTAAAATAAGTAAAGTAAAACTGGTACAACCACAGCCCCTCACCCGCAAATCCTCTTAGCACAACACATTGCTACACAAAAGTAAAATAAAACTGGTAAAACCACAGCCTCTCACCCCCCCATCCTCTTAGTACAAGAACTCTACACAAACACAAAATAAAACTGGTACAACCACAGTCCTCACCTCCCCAAATTGGGGAGGTGAGGTCTGTGGTTATACCAGGTGACCCCAACCCTCATAGCAAAAGAATGCCACATAAGTGAAATAAAACTGGTAAAATCACAGCTTCTCACCCCACTCCATCCTCTTACCACCAGAGCACTACAGAAAAATAAAATAAACTGGGATAGAACCCCTCAGGCTTCATGCCCAATGAGTGGCGCACAGCTACAGTTATCCCACTCCACAAGGTGGGATACAACTTGGATCCTGGGAACCATCGTCCCATCAGTCTGACGAGCCTGATCTGCAAAGCCATGGAACGCATTATCATGTAACTTATAAACAAAGACATTGGCTACCTACAAACACTGGACCCCACCCAGTTTGGTTTCGTAAAGGGCTGATCTTGTCTCCTCAACCTGATTGACTTCTTCAAATCAGTCTCCAGAGCCGTGGACGAGGGTAAGGTCCACACAGCCTATTTGCACTTCGCCAAGGCCTTCAATACCATCCCCCACTCTGGAGTCATAGATAAACTTACTAAGCTGGGCATTAATCCATACATTACTCGATAGGTTGCCAACTGGCTTACTGACAGAACCCACACTGTAAAAGTAGCCGACTCAAAATCCAGCTCCAGACAAGTGACAAGCGGAGTACCTGAAGATTCAGTCCTGGGACCACTCTTGTTTGCATCTACTTCTCTGAAGTACAGGTCAGCACTAAGGGACTCTGGCTAACAAAGTTCGCAGATGACTGCAAACTGGGAGCCATTATTGAATCCCCAAATGATGTGGATATTCTACAAAAGGGCCTTGCAGAAACAGATGCTTGGTGCCAGAGCCATGGGCTCAAGCTCAATGCCAGGAAATGTATAGTTATCCCCTTTGGGAAAAACCATGTACCCATGAATTACCACATAAGTGGCAGTACACTAAACACCAAAAGTGTAATAAGGGACCTAGGGACACGGGTGGACAGTGGTCTCACTTTCGATAACCACATAGCCACAACAGTCAGGAAATCCTTCTATGTGGCACACCTCATCACTAAGGGCTTTTCATCCAGAAAAAAAGAGGTCATTGTCCCACTGTACTCATCCCTCATTAGACCCATTATAGAGTACAAAGCCCCATTTGGTATGTACCTCACAAGACATCTGCAACAACGGGAAACGCCACAGAAATGCCTCACTAAAAGAATCACAGGCCTAAAGAATCTGCCCTATGCTGACCCCCATCTAAAAAAACTCCAGCTATACTTTGTCACATATCGGCTACACAGAGGTGATCTCTGCTTAACATACAAGGCCATGTCAGACCCAGTGCTGTTGGACATGCTACACTTAAAGAAATCCCAATCCCCCAGAGCTACACGCTCCAGGGATCTATATCTGGTCATCCCAATGAACAAAACATGCTGGAGGGATAGGTTCCTGACCCAGAGACTCCCCGTACTCTGGAATAGACTGCCCATACATGTCAAGCTGAGCGCCTCTTTGGCCTTCTTCAAAAGGAACCTTGACGATTGGATGGGAGATAGGAAATTCACCCCGGGGATCACATCATTCACCCTGCTAGACAGGGGACAAGGGAAGTAAATATTCTGTGAAGAAATAGCCAAGGAATTGATATGGCTAGGCTTGTATAGGCCCTAGGGCCGATAGCCTATTACCAACCTATGATCCTATGAACCTAAAACTGGTACAACCACAACCCCCCATCCTCTTAGCACAAGAGCTCTACACAAAACCAAAATAAAACTGGTACAACCACAGCCCTCACCCCTCCAAACCTCTTAGCACAAGAAATATGCACTAAAAAAAGTAATATAATCATCCCCCCTCACAAAAATTAAAGTTTAAACAAAACCCAAAAACTTACCTTTTATGATTTTTACAGAAGGCTGCTTCCAATACTCTGCTCCCTCGTCACGACTGAAGGGTCATCTGCTCTGCTTGTTTTCCTCAGACCACTGCAGTCATTTTTAAATGGTCATTAAAAGGACAGTTTTTCAGACCTTTTGATAAATTGCCCTTAGAAAGACAGTTGAAACAAGTATTCTCCAACAACCACGTCCACAACTGCTCCAAAGGCTTGAATCCACCGTTGATCCATTCTCCGATGTAGTCCGTCCTCACGCTGGTCCAAACCCGGCTTGAGCTCCATGCTCTGCTACTAAGGAAAACTCCTATGTTTAAAAACAAGAGAAGTGATCCTTATTACCCAAACGTGCCTTTTTAAAGGCAGTTTATACAGGCAGTGTCATCACTTCCTAGTTTAAAAAAGAAAAAGAACAAAACAAAACAAGAACTTAGTTCCCAGGCTGCTGCAGCCAATCAGATCCCTTGTTTCACTGAGCAGACCTGATTGAGTGCAGCTTGCAAACGAATAAAAAAAAAAAGAAACCTGGAAAAACAGTTCAGATTTTCATGTTGATGTTAGGGAACTGTGCGGATGTCCACAAGGAGCCGAGCCAAGGAAGTAATGGTCAGAGCAACCCACGGCTGCTGGATGGGGGCCCTCTTTCACGGGGAGGTAATCGGGGGCTCCTTGTGGACGCAGGTTTTATTGGTGCCTAATGCTAGCTATGCTTGCTCTAGTAAGTGAACTAGGGGACAGTAATTCTTTAGATCAGTCAGGAAAATATAGTGAGATTAGTTAAAGGGGCATTGTCTCAGATTTTTTGCTAGAGGAGTTTATTTACATTTTAGTAGTGTGTAAGTCACTTGTTCACCTAGAGGCAAGGTTTTCAAAGAGCCTTTTTAGTATACTGCAGGTCAAATTACACAAACTTTCAATGGGGGTTGCAATAGGAAGTACTAAGAGCTTACAGTTGAAGTTTGTCCTTTTGTATTTTCCTTCCCCCACTCTGAGCAATTAGATTTGTTGAATGACTGGATTTTACACAGTTAAAGGAGTACAACAGGTTTCTCTAATGTATTCCTCAACTTCACGGCCCTTTTCCTCCCTATTTACATTGTCCTCTGTAAAGCAACAACAATAAAGCATTTACAATTTTTATAATTCCCCTTACTTCTGTAACAGAAGCCTACCTTCTCATACTGTGATGGTTTCACTTACAAAATGATTCTCTCATGTTTGAATAAAGCTTGCTGGAGTCGCCCAATTACTGACATCATCGAGGCCAGGCAGTGCAGGTACTTTTTTTTTTTTTAATCAGTTCCCTCCCCCAAAGTGACATCACCACAGCCATCATCTGATTCTAACTAAAATAATAAGACCCACCCATTCTGTGATGTCATGGCTCCCTTGTCCTTCCCCCAGCCTGAGTGCTGTTCATTTTATTTAGTAGTAGTGTAGTAACACCGATGTTTGGAAACACAGAAATTTGGTATGCATACTTGTACATTCTGCACGGCAAATGATGCTTAGGTGGTGTATCACTTGCATACTTCTCTGTTGTATTTGCACCAGATACTGCTAGTGTGCAGTGCGGGAATAGAAAGATTAAAACATTACCCTGGTATCAGAGGTGACAGTGCAACATATATTCATAGTGGCTTAACATGAGAGTAGCTCTAAGCAAGCACCATGTGAAACCTGAACAAGCACCTAGAATTATTCAGTGCAGCTTCCACACCTTAAGTCTGAAAATGAATTCACATACTCACATGAACAGGATTAGCTGCATATTGATGGCTAAAGGTGTATGGGCATGTCGGGTGGTTACTACACTGCAAAACTGGTATGTAATGGTGTCACACACAAATCTGGAGCCTCTTTAGCAATGAAATGATATCTACTTTACTATGTACTTGTTTTTGCAAAACTGTATTCAAGCCTAGGCAATAGTATTTTTGTTTTATGCTTGTTGCTACAAATCTTTTCCCCTCCACTGGCAAATATTTTTCATATGGCTGTGTGTGTGTGTGTGTGTGTGTGTGTGTGTGTGTGTGTGTGTGTGTGTGTGTGTGTGTGTGTGTGTGTGTGTGTGTAATTACACAAATGTTCCCTCATTTTACAGTACAGCATTGCTTTGAAAAGTAGTGCCTTGCAAAGAAAACTGTTGAGTATCAGATATCATAATATTCTAAAAGAATAAAATATGTTGCGTCTTTTCTCTAAAATATTATGCAGCTTTGGAAAT
The DNA here is from genome assembly GCF_019279795.1 of Protopterus annectens. Lineage (NCBI taxonomy): Eukaryota > Metazoa > Chordata > Ceratodontiformes > Protopteridae > Protopterus > Protopterus annectens. The sequence continues at coordinate 400,665,587 of NC_056732.1, forward strand.
GAATCGAATCAATGTTCTGAAAGTATTTTCTCATTAGCTAATGCTATATGTTGTCCTTCAGAAATCACACCATAACTGTTTCTCTAATAGTTATTCCATCCTACTGAATGTCTTTTCTCACTTTTTCTACCATTCATTGTGGTAAAATGTTTTGAACTTTCACATCTTTCCTGAATGTTTGACTGAGCTACAGTTAGTTTGCACTCATTTGAAAAGTGAAACAAATGCAGTCTATACATTTCCCATATACTTTTCAGTATTATTCCTAGTATATCACAGTAAGTAATTACAGGGGTATTTTTTTACTAGGGCAGTAAAAATTAAGTGCTGCAACCAAAATCTATGCCATCGATGACCCTGGATTTTGACAAGTTATAGTAGCTAGTTTTCTATGTATGTATGTAACACATAATATGTTTATATTCATGTGGTTTGAAAACAACAACCTGTACACGTGTTACTGACAGCCTTGCAATTTAAGGCATTCTTGAATATCTGTAAATTCTTTATATGCTACATATCTGATGATTGAGGTCTTTTAGTGAAACTGTGTATGCAGTGCACATAACTGTTTTAGAAATGCACTTCATAGTTACTACTGTAATTGTAAACTCACATATTACCTGCTAGATAGCAAATTAACTAATGGCCATAGCCAGCTCTATTGTTTGGGAGTTATGCTCTCTTTAAAAAGAGTATTTACCTGTGGTATGCCCCAGTGATCAATTCTAGGACCACTTGTCTTTGTATTTACTTCTACAGTGTTAAGGCTGACATAAAGAATTTGTAGCTGACCAAATCTGGAGTTGTCACTACCTCACCATCTCACTTCCTGATTTTTCAGGAGGGACTAGCATGCAGCAATAAGTGGTGCCCAAAGCACAGCCTAAAATTACACTCCAAGAAATGCAGCACCAACACTATGTCTTTAGCCAAAACTGACTTGGCCATTAGGGATCTGAGCACTCTCACGGACAATTAGTTATTTTTTGATTGCTATGTATCCACTAATGTTAGGAATTCTTTTACCTAATCACCAGGGGTAATTAATAAAGTATAATGTCCCCTATGGTATGTACTTGTCTAAGTACGTGACCTTGAAAGACTGCATTGTCTCCTCATTACAGTAATCAAGGGTATGTCATTCTTGAGCTACCCAGACAGACGTAAAGCACTTTGTCTTTTTTCTTACAGACTCTGGAGAGGTCATCTCTATCTAACCTGCATAGTCTCAAAGGATCCAGTCCACTGTCACCTGCTACACATCCGCACAACTAGTAACATCGTAAATACTTGTTCAAGATTAGTCATCTTCTACCATAGCATAAACAGGACCTACTGGAAAGATAGCTATATATCTCAGAGAATCCCCTGTTAATAGTATGGACTTCATTTGGATATAATGCAGAGTAGCTTCCCTAACCCTCTTTAACATAATCTCGATGCATGGATGGTCAATCATAAATACAGTCCCAGGTCTCGCCCCTGAATCTCTCATTGAAAGGGTCCTAAAACTACATATAAATTAGTCATGCCAATGGGTACTTACAATATGGGATATTGTGGCTAGGCTGCTAATGTTTCTCTGGATCAATAGCCTACTGTTAATTAATGAATCTGAATCCCTAAATGTGCACACTTCTTTCGTTTGAGCATCACCATGTGCTAACAAACCAGTTTCCTTGACAAGATCCATGAATTGTATTCACAAACCTATTAACCGCTTCTGTACGTCTGCTACACGATAGCATCACATAACACAATGTTATTTAGTTCAGAGAAGTGACAAAACCTAAAAACACGTGGAGATGCAGTACTGTCACCCTGGAAGACTTAGCATGACATGAATGAGCAACAGTATTTACATAACGCCTGCCAGTACATTTCTGGATGACCCAAACCATACAAACACACACCAGCCTCTGAATGAGAAATAGTCTACTTACACAAAATGCATTGTCCAGACAACTAGACTGCAGATTTCATGCCAGTGACACAACAGTGTTCCCACTCAATATGTCACCTCTGGTGATTGCTCTCATTGCTATGTATTGATGATAAGCCCTCCAGTGCTACACCCTATACTTGAATGCATCAAATGAAAAGAAGGACATGTTGTCTCAGTCAAAGTGTAGGACTGCCATCACATTGTCAGATGTACACAACAGTATACACAAGTTATGACCAGTGTGATGATGTCACATTAAGGGCTGTGCAAATGACACAAGTGTGATGATGTCACATTTAGATCTGTGCAAATGTCTGACATAATGCTGAGGAGTAGTTAAACATTAAAGGGTGACATGGCCATAATGACTTATTATGGAATACAATAATATTATGCCAGGTAGTATAACATTCATACATTGTATACATAGTTTTCTGTCAATTCACTTTTCCAACTATACTAATAGTTCTGCAGTTATCCTACAATGTGGAATTATACTTTTAGTATATCTAGGTGCTGACTAGCCTGCATCACCTTCCTGTACTGTTCCTGTCTTCCACTGTGTAATGCATACCCACATTTGTGTAACTATCTCTAAATTTAATCAGTAACATATTCTGAACTTATATATATATATATATATATATATATATATATATATATATATCTTCAGAATGCTGTGAAACAAAAAACATGTTGGAATCCAGAAATACATATAATAACCAAAATCAGTTATAGTAGAATGTAAGAAAAGTTAGGAAACTGATTAGCAATGAGCTTCTCTTTAAATAAGATGCACCTTAATGGGCAGATTAGTTGGGCTAAGACATGCTTGTGTGATTAAATTCTAGTTTGCTGTATGGCATGTACATCTAAGTAAATTTATGCAATGTCATACTATTTAATTTTGAGGTCATGGACATTTTCCTTGTGTGGTTTTGCCAGTTTACGTTTCTATCCTGTATACAGATGCTACGTTATTCTTTTAACTAGATTGCCCTTCAGAGCTCAACAATGTTTTAGGCAGTCTTGGAGCACAAGCACTCTATATGACAAGCCTATCGTCACAAAATTGAAATTGAGAGTAGTTGGGAGCAGATTAAGCTGCTTGAATGCAACTGAAATAAGACAAAATTAAGTTGCTGTCTGTGACAAGATTCCTTGTGTGTACTGCATAGTTGCAGTACACAGGGAGTAGCCATTAAAACCATATACATACCCATCTATAAATATAGAGACATTATAATTTAAATTCATAAGTATACTAATACATTTGGTATATTTCCAGTCAGCCAAGAACTTCTATAACTAAAATGGCAAGCGGATTTTCTGTAAGTGTTATAGGAATCAGTGGTGCGCTGAATTCCAAATCAGATGACATACATATCTACAAAGACATTCAGCTATAGCTTTGAAACCCCCATTATGTCATATCATTATGCAGAAGTTGATGAGCACAACGAAGAACAGTAGTTCCAAGAACCCATATAACATCCCAGTACATTTTACTAGTGTGTACAATATTCTGTTCTACTACAGGGTTTGTTCACAAGCTATGGCAAAGTGGTTACTATCCAAATGGTGTTGCTCCTTCCTTTGGCAAGTACCGAACCATTAGTGTAACTAGTAAAATGTGCAAGGTAGAAGAGGAATATTGTACTTGTTCAGGTAGACATGGGTGGCCTTTTACATCCAGATAATAATCATTATGTCATAATAGGATAATATGTCATTGGACAAGATGGTATCATGGCATATCAATAAATACACATTAATAACAATAAAAAATGTCAGTGAACTCAGACAATGAAATAACCAGTGAAATTTGGTCCTTACCAATATGAGTCAGTTTTGCACCCCTCCAACTGTAATGTCATCTATGGTCAAATCAAACAACAAATCATAACCCTTAAACTATTAGGGCAATAAGTCTTAACAAAGCCTAAAGTAATGAGGGACAAGGGCACATAAATGGGGACGTATTTTGCATTTTGCAATTATAAATTTGGAAACTCGATACAGTAACAGATTTTTGCAATAGCACACATTTTTGAAGGGTATGAAGTCAGACATTCATATGAATATCATTAATTAGTGACTTCAATCCTCAGTGATTTCTCAGAAAACCACAACTTTTATGAGGATTAGATCAAAAATATAAGTCAAAGATCTGGACATTCTGCAAAAATCTAGACAGTTGAGAGATATGCTGCAAATCATTCACATTCTCCATAAGACTGAAGACTGAATCACTTTGAATACATCAGTATTCAGAAATTATGCAAAGGCTTATCTGCTAAAACTCAGTGATGACATGGCTAATTTCAAAAGCCTCTTCCATCTTGAGAACCCTAGCATACCTTTCAAATGTCCAGACATTAGCAGCCTGTCCAGATTTTTGCCTCATAGTTTTGGTCTGTTTGAATTCACTAAATGCGACACATTTGAGTTTCAGACATCATATTATTCAGAAAATGTATGCTAATGCTAAACTTTTCAGTCTAGCAACTTTCAAAATTTATAACAGTAACCTTTAAAATGTATACCTTTTTTGGGGCCTTTGACCCCGCCATTATTTTTGGCTTTGTCCAGATTTCTTATTTTAAAAGGTTGAGAAGTTATGAACCCCACTGCTTATGTGAAATCCTTAACTGACAAATTCTAACACATGTAAATAGTTGCATAGATGCATCTATCTCCCTCAGAAATTATTACAATGCCAAATTCAAAAATAAACCCTTATAGCAGAACCCTAATATAAACAGGTGCTATAATAAAAGAAAAAACTTACTGCACACAAATAAAAAAAACAATAACTTTCAAGACACAAGAAAGGCTTTTCTTAAACTGTACAAGGAACTTCAGACCCCAATAAAATCAAAACAGCCAAATATGAGATGATAATAGCCACCCAGTTGAAGGATAACAACAAGGCATTCTTTAACTGTGTTAGAAACCTCAGAAACTATGCCCAGCACTGTGTAGACCTAATACTAAATGATTTTACATATTCAGACCCAGAGGGCATTGCAGTATAGTTTTATAAGTAAGTACTAGGCTAGCTGCTCTTGTAGGCCATTTTAAGCTGAGACAATTTCCCTTTCAAAATATTTCTTCAGAGTAGAAGTTGATTGTTAACACTTGTGGTTGAGGTTATTCTTACCTGACTCTCTTGCCCCTCCATCACACACAAGTTCACTACTGTGGGAGTTGAACCACATACCTACCTAGTTACATTGTCTACAGGACACAGGAAGAAATGCACGCATCACAGGAGAAGTCTATCTGCTGATAAACTAAGCTCAAACTTCAAGACTGTCAGATCTCCAACATTCTCAGATCCCATACTCACATCTACAACCCCCCAATCTCCTTAGAACAAGTACTCAAGGTGCTAAGGCCAAGAATGCTCACTGTATGAGGCTTGGCAACATACCATGCAGCCTTTTGGTAAGCTTGACTCATCATTTGTCAGACCCCCTACAGTGGCTATTCAGTGTCAACCTTAATGTAGGTTTCATGCTGGATAAATGGAGGATAGTAACAGTCATTCCCTTGCACAAAGGTGGGGCTTCAAAGGACCCAAGTAATGACAGACCCATAAGCCTGACCACCCTCATCTGTAAGGTTATGGATTTAATAAATTAGAATATAGGTAACCTACAGACTCTAGACCCAAGTCAGTTCAGATTCATAAAGGACAGATCTTGCTTACTTAAACTGGTTGACTTCTTCAAAAAAAGACTTATCACTAGAAGTGCACCCCAGAGTTCGGTCCTTGGGCAACACCTCTTTAGCATTTACTTCTTGAAGATCAAGGCAAATATTTGGGGTTTGCGGCTGAACATGTTTGCAAATGCCTGCAAACTTGATAACATCATAAATACCCCAGGAGACACCATGATTCTCCAAGAGGGCCTTACCGAAGTGAACAGTTGGTATCAAAATCATGGACTAAAACTAAATGCTCAGAAATGTATAGGTTCATAGGTGTATACTAGGCTAATGGCCCTGGAGCCTTTACAAGCCTAGCCCAAAAAAATTGCCCAGGCACTGTGCCACTAGATGTTAGTTCACAGTGCCCATATCCAGTAGAGCATTTAAAGATCCCTGGAGTGAACTTTCTGTTAATGATCCACTAGTCAAGATTTCTCTTGAAGAGGGACAGCGAGGTACTCTGTTTGACATGAATGGGAAGCTTATTTCAGAGTATGGGCAGTCTTTGGGAGATGAACCTGGCCCTCCAGCATGTTCTTTTAATTGTGATAATGAAGTTGTGATCTCTGGAGCATGTGGTGCGGGGGGACTGGGTTTTCTTTAGGTGTAGCATTTCAAGTAGGGCTAGGTCAGACATGGCTTTGTAAGTCAAGCAGCTGCAGTTCTGCATTCATAGCTGACTTTAGAGGATTTGATAAGGGATCTCAGCTTTTTGTTGAGACTGGTAAGGGAGGTTTTCCAGTCCTGTGACTTCATTTTTTTCTGCAACAGTTTTTTCCTACTGTTGTAGAGTTTATTGATGGCTGGGGACCACCAGATTGTCTTCCTTTTTTGGAGGAGAGTGTCTTAGTTGTATTTGGTATTGCAAGGTCCATGCATTTGTGTACATGCTTGTACTGTACAGTGGTGTATGATTCGGCAGTGATGAAGCTATTTTCCATTGGCATGGGTGCCAAGAAGTTAGCCACCTCTATTTTTAGGAGCCCAAAGTCGACTTTAGAGAAGTTTTTCAGGGTGGTCACCTTAGCGGGGTGTATAGGTGAGATTGTTATTTCCATGGTGATCAGTTTGTGGTCAGATTTAACCAGGGAGGAATTGACTATAGATGTGGAGCAACGGTCTCCCATGTTTGTGATAACCAGATCAAAGATGTTGCTTCCTCTAGTGGGGGTTAGAATGAGCTGGTCCAGGGCATTGGAATTGATAACTTCCAGAAAGCGTTGGGCCTGTACATTGGTACTTGAATTGTTTTCCCAGTTGATGGAAGGGTAGTTGAAGTCATCCAGTATGAGAGTATTGGGTTTGACCTTGATAGATTCCAGGGTGCTTAGGAAGTTGGAGTGTGAGTCTAGGGACATGTTTAGGGTTCTGTAGCAGGCTATGACTTGTATTGCTGTCTTACCCAGTGTTAGTTGTACCTGAAGTATCTCAGATGCATTATGCTGGGTTACCAGTCTAGAGGTGTGTGTATCCTTTAAGAATATGGATACACCACTGCCTTTGGAGCTTCCGGATGTATTCTGGGACCGAAAGGTATGGAATAAGTTGTAGTCTGGGAGCGCAGGGTTGCTTTCTCCCTCTCTAAACCAGGTCTCCATTACAGCACAGATGTCGACATTCTCCATTTTGAGCAGATCTTCAAGCGAGTGCATCTTGAGATTTAGACTTCTAGCATTGAGCAGAATGACCCTCAGTTTGCATTTGTTTGTAGCTGTTTGTAGCTGTAATGGTGGAATTTTGGTCTTTGGAACACTGCCTAAAAAATGCACTATAAGGGTGGCAAGAGCCTTAGCCAGTACCCGGGATCCCAGGGGTGATTGATGCAGGCCGTCTCTGGCAAAGCATCGTGGTCTGTCGATCATGTCATCCCAGGCAGACAGACAGATATTGGATCCCTTTAGAATGACACCAGAAACTTAGCCAATTGTTGAAGTCAATCATTTTCTGCTTGCACTGTGGTGGTATTCTGGGTGATGGTAGAATACTGCTCAGGGCTAAGGTCAAACCTGCCTGGGCCACATAATCCAAGAGTTCCATCGCATCTCTTTCATGTAGTCCAGGGAGGTACATCTCAGATCATTCACACCCACATGAACAATGACTAAGTCATATTTGTACTTGTTGTGAAGTGACCTGAGTGCATGTATTATGTAGCGGATCCTGGCACCTAATAGACAACTGACTTTCATCTTCTTCTTGTTCACCCTAGTGAGTGGGACATCAGTGTGCCTCACAATTGAGTCTCCTATGATTAGTACATTGGGCAAAATGTTTTGCCTTAAGGGCTTGGGTTGAGGGGGCACACTGTGGTGGTGAGCTATGTGTTCTGGAGTTTGTATTGTGTTGTGGTGGTCGAGTGCATTTCTGTCTTGGTGGTCTCTTATGTTTGGGTATATTTTTGTGTGCCTCCGCAAAGGTGGGCGTATGGTTTATGTTTCTATGTGTGGGTTGTGATGGTTGGTGTTTTGGAGGGCTGTTTCTTCTATGTAATGAGTTGCAGGTGTTGACCTTCTCCTCTTGACCAGCTAATCCGGTTGTGGTTGGAGCGTGCACTGCTTCCAGTTTGGTGATATAAGTGCATCTCTCACAGGTATGAGTGTTGGGAAGTAAGAGGAGAGGGTTGTCTGTGTACATTAGACAGTTGCCACACTGTCTCAGAATGCCCGAGTGCACCAGGTTAGCAGGAGAAAGCACAGAAAATTGCCCTACAATCATACCAGGAGGGGTGGTCATAACTAATAAGTACTGGTGCTGTTACTGCATAGGAACAGCTAGTGCTGATAGCACCTAAGTGTGCTACAATGATTGCTACAAAAACCTGTTAAAGTGCTTGCCGATTATGCTAATTGAAGTGCAAGAAGTAAAAGAACAAGCACGTTCAAAGGGGAAAGTTGAAGAGCAGATTTTCTGGCACCGGTAATGGTTTCCCTCAGCTGAGCGCCACTGCACGATGCGCAGACACAGGCTTTTAAACTAGAAAGTTGAAAGGGATGGAAAAAATGCTCAAACAGCCAATAAGCTACAATTTCTGGACCAGACACCACCCCTCTTGTGGTAGATAGGCTACCTAGTGCTCCCACTGATAAGCTAGAAGGCTTCCCTCCAACACAGAAAGGTGTGAGGGGCTCAGAAATTTACAAAATAGTCCTAGATACAGCAAATCTGTATCTGGACTAGTCTGCAGGACGCCAAAATTGGATCCACGGAGCTTAAACAAGCGCAAACCCACGTAAACATGGACTTTTAAACCAGAAAGTTGAAAGAGATGGAAAAACTGCCCAAACAGCCAATAAACTACAATTTCTGGGCCAGATACCACTCTGCTTGTGGTTGATAGGCTACCTAGTGCTTACCACTCCCATTATACCTTTGACAAGCATGACTCCCCTTGTACCTATTACATCGACTATACAACCCTGAAAATTGATCCCATAGTCAGGGATCTCGATACCTATGTTGACAGTATACTGTACTTTGGTCACCATGTGTCCTGTGTTGTGAGGAGGCCCTTTTTCATCACATCACTTATCTACTTAGCAATAAACATTCCTGCAGGTCAGTTAATCAGGATAAGACCATGGAGCTTATCCACATGCAAGTCACCATAGATAAGATCCCTCACCACAACATGGCTAGCTAAAGGTCATCATCTAAGCTCCCAGAGTCACAGAACTCATACATAAACCTACTAGAGGTGCTCACCATCCAACTAAATACCGTATTCATGAGTGACATTAACTAGCCCTCACATAGACTAGAAAACATACACTAAGTCAAACTCATAGGCACAATGCTTCCTGGACTTTATTAACTCAAACACCCTGGAACAGAATGCATACTGCAACCAGAAGATCAGACATTCTGGATCTGGTACTCACCAGCGTAGATGAGTGTTGCAACAAACCCTCTCCCCCGTGTCACATCCTCAATAGTGAGGTCGAATCACAAGGCTGACTCATTTGAAGTAAAAATACACCAAGAAAATCCAGCTAAACCAGAAACAGTTAGGAACTATTCACAGGCAAAATACATCCTATTAAGTGACAGTTTGTCAAAAATTCAGGGCTCCCCTAACCCCAAGACACAGCTATGTAAGCAGAATTATTTATATAGTCCATACACAAACATGTGAATGGTTGTATAGAGGTTTCTGTACTACCAGAAATAAACCCAAAACAAACATTAAAAACAAACCCACTGGTACAATCCTCACCTAAACAGAGTATATAATAAAATAAAAGAAAAGAAGAAAAGTCATAGTTAAAATCAGGAAGAGCAACTCCCTTAAAGACAATTGGTCTCTTATGCAATTAAGCAAGAAACTACGAGGTCTAGTTAAGTCCAACAAAGCCAAGTATGAGGTCAGGATAGCCTTGAAGGTTAAGGACAATCACACTTCTTCAGCTATATCCAGAACCTTAAGGATGACACACAGCAGTGTGCTGAAGTGCTAGTGAACGGTACCACCTTCATCTTATAATTCAAAGTTCGTATGACTTGACTGGCCCCACCTATTTTGGGTCAAGAAATTAATGGTTCAGAATCAGTAAAGTAAAATAGATTAAACACGCTTTCACTATATTCTCTTTCATACAGGCTCCTCCATTTCTAATCCAAGAAATTACTGGTTTACAGTCAGTAAGATAAAATAATAGATTAAGCACATCCTCATTATATTCTGTTTCATACAGGTTCCTTCATTATGTTCTAGATCTTTTCTTCTGAGCCATGAAAGACCCCACCCTGCATGATATTTTACAGGTGCACAAAATAAACAGCACCATAAATATCTGTGCAAAATATCTTAACCTTCACTGTTGCATGAAAAGAACATCCTGGCAAAGTATAGTCCAGCCCAAGAAATCCCCTACTTATGGAATAAATGTCTGTGTCAAGCAGTGCAACTCATCAGCACCATTCAGAACTGTTCTGAATAACTGGGGTGAGCAATTGTACATTCACCCTGTGGTACACAGGATACTGCTCCCCAATTGTGGAACTTAACTCATCCAATGTTTCTTGGACTTATATGGCTAGACTTCTCATTGATATTCTGGACTTCTTTCCCAGAATATATACCTATCAGCCTAGTACATATAGCAAGTACCCAGCAAATGTCCATTATACATACATCTAGAATATATACATAGGCAAGATCAGTAGTTAATGAATGTTTTCATTTCTGTAGGGTCATCTAGTGGGTGAGTATTTAACCATAAATAGGGGCAAAGTAAAGAGTCAAGAAAGAAAACTAACTACAATAATAGCATTACCATGCTTGAAAGAAGCCCATGTAGTTCTTGAGTTGAAAGAGGTTTCCCCTTCAGCCAAAGGTAATTAGTAATTTTCTAATTCAAAATCCCTAGACCAGCCAAAGCAAATATCACAGTATTCAAAGACTTCAAATGTACACACTTCCTGCTATTCTATGATGAAGTCTCAAAAGTTTAAATGCATCTCTTAGCCCCCAAAACAGAGTTCATCTCCCACCTAGAAAACTATGAATCTGTCAGTCCCTACCAAAACTAAACAAAATGGGAAGGGTAAGAGCAAACCAGTGCCTGGTGCTCCACATGCATAAATAAACTGTATAATACAAGGAAAAGGTTCATCAGAATTTACAGCAAAACTAAAGAACAAGTCAAGGACAATGTCAAGAGGATATTCAAGATGTTGAAAATATCATCTGGAAAACAAAGGCCTTCCATGAACTCAGACCTGCATCAGAAACTAAGAAAAAATGTATTTTTTATTTACTTATATCAGGAAATTATAAAGTAACACCAGACATTGCTTTGAATTTAGTCATAATGGGACATTACTCTGATCCAGTTAATACTGTAAAATTTCCTCAAATTTGTGATCATCATCAGAAACCATTTCAAAAGGTAAGATGTATAATTCTGGCTAAATTACTGCACTGCCTCTGAAAACAGGGTGACAGAGTTCTTGGAACACGGTATCTACCTGGTGGATGGGTAGATAGATAGATAGATAGATAGATAGATAGATAGATAGATAGATAGATCAATGCATACACACAAAGTTTATAAAACATGAAATAGAAAATGTCTGTCAACAAAAGACCAGGCTAAGGGTTTGGGATAAGTTATGAAAGAGAGCAAGAATGCATAGGAGCAAAGTTCATGTGTTGCTTTTATAACATCAGCAAAACCCTGTACTATAACTGGAGTTGAATTTAAATTCTGTATGCTGCTTAGAATTAGATTACTAGTTAATTTTAACAACTGACTTAGTTTCTGGTGTCATTCCAGGGTGAATCCAATATCTGTCAACATAGGAGGACATGGTTAGACCATGTTGCTTTGCCAATACTGGTCTGCACCTGTCTGCTGTGGGCTTTCAGATATTGGCTAAAACTTTATCCACTCCTTAGAACATTTTTAAGGCAATGCCAAAACAACAAAAGTACCAACATAGCAAAAAAAAAAAACAACTCAAAGCAACCTTAAGGTGTTATTGCTCAATGCTCAGAACCTAAATAAGAAAATTAACGTGCTACAAGATCTCTTCAGTGTGAAGAATGTGGACATCTGTGTTGTCACTGAGACTTGTTTTAAAGCAGCAAAAAGTACTCTGGCAGTAAAAGGCTGCAGTGCCTTCCACACATTTAGACCAGCAGCAGCACAGGCTGGGGCTAAAGGTGAAGATGTCTCATTCTACATTAGCAATAAATACAACTCCAGGTTGGTTAAACAGGATATGATGCCCTGGAGTTCATCTACGTCCATAGTCAAGATTCCTCAACATGTCCAAGGCAGCTACAGGATGCCCTATATGACCCACAAAGCTCACTCACAACTTACTAGACATGCTTACCATCCAAACAAATACTGTAGTCACTGAAGACTTTAAATACCTCTCTGTAGACTGAAAACATACACTGCTCTAACTCACAGACACAATATTTCCTGAACTTTATCAACACAAACACCCTGGACCAGATAGTGCATACTCCATCCAGAGGATCAAACATATTGGACCCTAGTATTCACCAACATCGAGGAGCATTGCACCCCGCCATGTCACATCCTCATTGGTGGGGGCTTTGAGTGATCGGTGGTTGGCTAGCCTTTCACTATGACTGAGGAGATGAATACTCTTCTGGTAAAAACCTTCCACTCTGCCTGACTTTCTGGGTTTACTTTTTCTGTAGAAAAGTTTGCTTTTTTAACCTAAGAATTGCGTTTTTAGTGGCTGTCATTAAAATATTTACTTCAAAAAAGTTAATTTTTTGTCTAGTACCTGTTTGGGGGGACGTGGTTTATGGCATTTTTGCATAAAACTTTAATATATATTTTTTAATTTCTCTATACTTTTTTTTATTTTTCTTCTTGGTGAGTCCTTTTGGGTATAATTAATATATATTTAATATATTTTTGACAATTAAAAATAGGGGCTTGGACTTGTGGTTTTGGAGTTGCCACTAAATGTTTGTACTTTGAAAGTGTAAGATTTCTGTCAGGAAGTTCATCGACTGTTCAAGGCTATTTTACCCACTTAAATGGTACTTTTATCAGCTGGAACATGGAGCAGGCATCAGGCTTTTCAGTTCTTCCCTTCCCCATCCCCAAGAAGAAGAAAGTATAACCTCTGAATTCCATGCTATCCTGGCCACATACTCTCTAGACATAGTAGTCATCACAGAAACCTGGCTAAAGCCACACATCAAAGACTCAGAAATAACATACAGCAGTTAAAATATTATAAGACATGGTAGACTAAAAAAGAAAGGTGGAGGTGTTCCAATCATGTATAAAGACTCCCTAATACTAGACAAACCAAACTACTCACCCCCTGACATCCCCAATGCAGAAATCCTCATCTCCTGCCTGAATATAAATGCCCAAAAAATCCATAATAATCATTGCTGCCTATATGCCCCCTGGAAATAACCTTCACAAAATAGAACTTCTCCTCTCCTGGTCTTCCTCCTATTTTTCACAAGAAAATATCATCTTAAGAGATTTTAACGTAGATTGGTTCTCCTGTTCCTCTCACAATCCATCAGCCTTCTTTAATTTCTCCCAAATCATAAACTCCCCCACTCATACCGATAAACATAGTAAAAAACAATCACTATTAAACTGGATACTAACTAATACGCCAAACTTCAACCACCAATCTGGCTGCCTTCCCATAAGCATTAGTGACCACACCCTGACATTTCTGCTACACAAAAAACTACATATCAGACCTCACAGTCCATTTAAATACATACGTAGCAAAAAACATGTATCCCCCACTCTATTTAATCAGCTACTTCTCAACTGTGACTGGTCCTCACTAACATACCTACAACTGGATCGTACAGTAGAATTCTTTGACCACACTTTCCTTGAAATCCTAAATAGCCTTGCACCAACAAGAAAGATTTGCAGCAAAGCAAAACAACTACCATGGCTATCCCCCAGAACAAAATTACTAATTAAACAAAGGGACAAAGCAAGAGCCTTTTACCTATCCTCCAAACACAAATCTATGCTTATACATTACCAGCAACGTAGAAATCAAACTAAGGCAAAAATCAACCTGGACAAAAAAATATTATTTCCAATCCTCCCAAGAAAAACACCTACATATGCCTCAAAAATTCTGGCAGAATATCAACCTCCTTCTCAACCCTGTCAGAACCCCCAACCCTTCTCCTCCCATTTCAAATACCTCTGAACCTCTAGCCTCTCAGATCAACTCTTACTTCATAAACTCTATCTCCAGCCTGATACAATGCCAGCAAAACTTTCCACTCACTATCCCCTCCCCTGCATCTAACTCAACAGACTCCCTCTCTTTTAAACCTATTCAAACATCCTTTATAAAAATTTAAGCAAGCTAACACCTTGTAGCCTTGCTGCTGACCAGTTGCCAAACTAGTTCCTAAAAATCACAGCTCCATCTATTGCCTACCCTATCTCAATACTAATCAATCAATCTCTCTCCGAACAATATGTGCCCAACCTCTGGAAAATAGCCCACATCACCCTCTCCACAAGGCTGGCCCTTCCACAGAGATTGCAAATTTCCACCCTTTAGCAATACTCCCACCCATAGCCAAAATCCTTGAAAAATGTATTCACTCCTAGAGCAACTTACATCAAATAACCTTCTAGCTAACACATGCATGGTTTCCGCCCCAAGCACAGTACTAATACTGCCCTTATTTCTTTCTCAAATGCCATTCACCATCTTATGAACAACGGTGAGTTTGTCTCCGCTGTATTCCTAGATATGTCAAAAAGCTTTTGACACCATATCCCACCAACTTCTTCTAAACAAACTTGCCCCTTTTAACCTCAGTCAGTCAACCCTTTCTTGTTTCCAAAGTTACCTATCAAACTGACAGAAGGCCACCAAATGGGACTAAAACTTCTCCCCTTTACTATCTGTCAACACAGGTGTTCCAAAAGTCCAGTTCAACCTTGGTTTGAATTTCTACTATTCCTTATGTCACTGATCTCAAAAAAAGAACGAATAGAACAGAAAATGCTCTCTTTATTAGTAAAAACAACAAAGCTTTTGGGAATGCCCCTTCTTCAGTGTTTGATTAATACAATTAAAAATAATCTCATATATATGCAATGAATCACAAACCACCTGACACAGCCTTCCAATAAAAACACAAAACAATACACAAATTTAGCATAAATAATACGTTGTCATGTGTATGACCCAGTTTTTCATGTTAACAGCCAACTATTAAGAGTTAGCAAATTAAATACGGACCAGGATAAATGTGAGGAACAAATGGCTATATTATGTGATGAATTTCAAAGTAGAGGATATAATATGAAATATACTATGGAAATAAGAGATAATATATTAAAGAATAGAAATACATATGCATGCTCATATTTTAGTAATTATACATTTATGAATGAGGAAGATAAAAACTCACATTTTGTACTAAGGTATGTCACCATCTATAATTGCATGACCAAATTTGTTGAGGCAATAATCAGAAAAAATTGGCGGATTTTGATGGCTCAACCTGAACTATGTGAAATACTGGGTCATACACCCAGGTTTGCATATAGAAATATGAGTTATTTAAAGAGAAGGTTATGCTATAAAGACTTTGAGGTAAATCTGTTACATCAAGTAACATATAATGTTGGTACAGTCCCTTGTCATGCTTGTAGTTGTTATTCCGATATTTATGATAAAAAGTTTTTTGAACATCCAACAAGTAAATTAAGATACGAAATTAAATACCAAGCAACTTGTAGAACTATGATGGTTGTATATTTAGCTACCTGCACACAATGTTCAGGGTTTTATGTTGGAAAATGCTCGAGGAGCCTAAAAGACCACATTATTGAACACAAGTCGGACATGAGAAGGAATATTCCTTCTAATGCACTGTCCCAGCATAAAATAGAAAAAGGGACCTTGCATAATTTTAAATTCAAAGTCTTAGAAGTTATAAATAGAAATTTAAGATTTGGTGACATGAATAATAAATTGGAGGTATCTGAGTACAAATGGATTTTAAGGCTTGAAGCGGACAAAGTGCCTGGATTAAATAACATGCTAACAATTAAACCCATGTTAGATTTTAGACAAAAACAATACAAGTAATTTTATTACTGCTTAAAGTCATTATATTTATTAACTGTATGTCTTATGAAATCTTATTCATGAGTTTTATACACACCTCTAAGGATATATAGATATATTATATATTTTTTATGTAATTGTGTTTTAATGACAACTTATTAATTATGCTAAATTTGTGTATTGTTTTGTGTTTTTATTGGAGGGCTGTGTCAGGTGGTTTGTGATTCATTGCATATATATGAGATTATTTTTAATTGTATTAATCAAACACTGAAGAAGGGGCATTCCTGAAAGCTTTGTTGTTTTTACTAATAAAGAGAACACAGGTGTTCCCCAAGGGTCCATTCTGGGCCCCCTTCTGTTTATCATTTTCACAAATGACCTCATGTTAGCTACCAAATTAGCCACAATAATACAGTACGCTGATGACACTGTGCTCATCATATCTGCCCCATCCCCCCTGGAACTTCAGGAAAAGACACAAAAAGCATTCCAGGAAACAGAATAATTTCTTACTAGCCATCAACTCATTCTCAACCCTAAGAAGACTAAGATAATAAGCTTTACAAATAAAGCTAAAAAGAACACCTCTCCCCCATCCCTATTCTCTCCACAAATGGCACAAAAATTGAACCTACTAACCAGGCCAAACTACTAGGTGTTATCATAGACAACCACCTAAACTCTGACATTCATATATCCCAAACAATCAAAAGGGTCCATGCAAAACTCGGTGCTCTCTACAGAGCAACACCATTCTTACCACCTCAAGCAAGACTAGTCACAGCTAGCTCTCAGCTTCTGTCTGCACTGCTATACTGCTCACATATTTTCACCAACTTACGGAAAAATGACCTTCAAAACCTAGAATCCTGCTACAACAAAATAGCTAAGTTTGCAACCAATCTCCCTCATAAAGCTCATCACTGCACTGCTCTAAAACAATTGAACTGGCTAGAACTGCCTCACCTCTTAACTTTAAATCAACTTGTCCTCACCCACAAAATTATTCAAAACCCTCTCACCTGCCCTGCCTTCTCCTCCCTTGTCCAGCCTCAAACTTGTAACAGAACCCTCAGATCCTCCAACAGACCACTGCTCAAAGTTACTCAGTCCCGAAACTCCCATGGAGACTCCCTCTATTTAACACAATTGCTAAGCACTGGAATTTCCTCCCTTTAATCTTACAAAGTACCCCATCCTTTTCTGTTTTCAAACATAGGCTAAAAGAACACCTCAGTAACAACTGGTTATGCCCGTATTGCTCTCCTGGATAATGTCCTTTACCACCTTTCACATGTTTCTTACTCTCTTCCAAAAATACTTCTCCTCCCTCATTCTCTGTATTTACCCACTACATCTCTCTCTCGTACTACCTCTTTATCTCCTAAGCTCTCTGTATTCTCCCCTACTTTCTGCCTGAATCCTCTCCTTTCTGCTCACCTCCCGTATGAATATTCAACTTGTCAAAGGACGCTTTACATTTCTTATAAGTCTGTAATCTAATATCCTAAGAATGTACTACCCTGTTGATTCTTTGTTTTATTATGCAACTATTTTAGTGCTAATCAAATGTCTAATATTGTATTGTACATTAATGGAGCTTTTCTCCCCGGGTCTCCGCTGAAAACGGGCTACCAAGCCCAGTCAGACACTACCCGGTAAACAAATGCAAATAAATAAATAAATAACCAGAGTTTTTGGTAGTCAGGCTGGATTCCTGACTTCTTCACTCACTGATGAACAACTCTACTATTATAAATTCAGGTACCTTGGACTGCTCATAGTCTTCTCTCAATCCTGCCAGGATTGCTTCTTGAGAGACTGCTCAGGACCAGGAGTTAGGCATGTCATCTACAGCTGCTGGTTTATCCTTATCAGGCATAGGAGAACCACTCTTGTCTGTCTCATAGGAGGGTGTGGATGATGCTTTACCACATAGCTGACCTATGGTACCTGATTCCCAAGAAAGATCCACATCTTTAGGTCAGTCTTTTTCTAAGGGATCTCCTAGGGAAAAAAAACAGAATGTTCGGTATTTGTCTTCTCCTGTTGTACGTAAGAAGGGTAGGGAACATCTTCTCACTTTTGCTAAGGGCTTATTTCAGGCCTTTAATTCTTTAAATTCTGACTCCTTACTGGTATTTTAAAGAAAGAGCTTTCCCTCATTTCCAGATACTGATTCCAAATTCAGGAATTGGACTGGGATTGTATTTCTGCAGTACCTACACCACAGGAAGGGGAATCTGATTCTGGAAAAGAGTTTTTCCTTCAGTCCCCCCAGAGTTATCTTTTTCTGAAACTGTAACCAGAATGAAAGAATTATTTCAATAGGAATAGAGTGAAATTCCAGTATTCCAGCAAAAATATTATGATTTATTACAGCTAGATTTTTCTCAGCCTGCAGAGGTTCCTCCTGTTCTACCAGCATTAGAGGATGTTTTCTTGACAGCTTGCAGCATGACTTATAGTCAACGTCCTGCTTTTAAAATGTCTGCTGCATTATATAAAGTTTCTTAGAACCACAAATATAATTTTCTAGTTCCAAATCAAACCCTGCAGTTATTTCACTGGCAAAAATATATGTTTCCTAGCACCCTCCAAATGCTAATTCTATCATTTCTAACAATGATGGGAAAGCTTTAGACAGATTTTAGAATAAAGTATATTTTTGTACTTTAGCTTTCAGAATTTTGAATTATCAGGCTCATTTGTCAATATATTTGCATGCGTTGTTTGAAAATATGGGAAGGTTAACTGCTAACCTCCATTCTACAGTGATTAAAGCATCTCTGAATTCTTTAATAGGCGTTTCTCAGGTAATCAATCACTTTGAAATGTTTTTATGACTTGCTGATACTGCATCCAGAACATCTGTTACTGGATCATTAATGAGATTGTTTGCTTGGTTATGTTCACAAAATTTACCAGATGATGTCAAAGCTGAAATCTTGTTTGGTCCCTGTTCTGCTGAGATCCTTAAATGATTTGATGATAGAGGGAAGTTAATTCACGGAATCAAGCAAATTATTCAACTCTGCTTTCCAAAGTTTTTTAGGACCTTTCCTTCCATTTCAGGATTAATTTGTAGGAAACACAAGACTGTCTCAGCAAGGCACAGGTGAATAAATTGAAAAAGCAATTGCAAGGAAGGTCAATGAAGAAGGGAGGAGCTCCCCCAGAACCAAGGACAGTCCAAAAAGGGTGACTGGCCATATGCCTATTCATGCATTTTTCCCCTTCTCACTCTGAAAACTTGTTAAATCTTTTCCAAAGTCTAGGTCTTCATTTTCCTCAGTGGCATCAGATAACCCCAGACAAGAGGATTCTGAGAATCATTCAGAAATGTTACATTTGGCTATGAGACTCCATTTCAGAGCATTCCTCCACTTCCCTCAAACTAAACTTTTCTGTTTTCTCCAGTCCTAGAGTAAACAGAGCAGTGATTCTATTGAAGAGTCTTTCTGGTGCCAAAGAACAGAGGAACTTGGAGACCAGTCCTAGAAGTTTATTTTTTTAAACCTTCCCATCAAAGTCCCAAAGATCATGATGCTACCCCTTCTTTCTCATCTCAGTTTTTGGTAAATCTAGATTTTAAAGACGCTTATTATTACATCTCAATTCTCAAAGATACTAGGTATTTCAAATGATTTTTGTGTATGGATTACCATTCCAATTCTCTGTCTTAATGTTTGGACTATCTGTTGCTTCAAGGGTATTTACAAAGTGTCTGGATCCAGTAATAGCTCATTGCAGATTACAATGCATTCATATTTTTCGATATTTAATCAGCTACTTTATATTTGCTGACTCTTTTTCCAAATGTCAGGAATCCCTGGCTGAGGTAAAGGACTTCCTTCTCAGTCTGGGGTTCTAGGTGAACTTACAGAAATCTTCTCTCATTCCTTTTCACGGGATAGTTTTTTTTTTGGATGCCTTCCGGATATGTCCTTCATAAGGGATTTTCTTCCTCAATTCAAACTAGATCTTTACAAGAAACCGTTTCTGATTTTCTCCAGTCAGTCTCTGACTTCAATCAGGGAATATCTCAGGATTATGGGTTTCATGACCTCTACAGTTCTAATGATTCCACTGGCCAGCCATCATATGAGTAAAGTGTAGCAGTTCTTCAGATCTGTTTGGACTAACACTGGCACCCACTTTCTCTTCAGATCCCAGTTTTGGGATTTGTCAGAGAGTTACTTTGGTTACATTGGTGAATAGACCAGTTATTTCTAAATCAATTTTCTCCTTCACCCTTCCAGGTCCTGCTTAAAGTCAAATGCCTCAGACTTTGCTTGGAGAGCTGTTTTCAAGGAGATGAAAGTTCAGGGTCTGTGGAACAAACAAGACAGACTAAAACACTTAAAAGACCAATTATGGCAGTAATAAAGCTTAAGATATCTAAACATCTTTAGAATCTAGGACCTCTGCTAATGATCACAGACCACAGTGGCGTGGTATATAAACAGAGGGGTCGAGGTCATACCCAATTTGCAGGCAAGCTATTATACCCTCAAAACTAGCAACTCAATACATTTCCCCTTCAGGCTTCCTACATTCTGGGAGGGAACTCCCCAAATATATCTGTTTCCCTCCATTCATAATAGAGGGCTAAAGAACTTCTGCTCCAGGATTTCTTGCAAACAGTCTGCTTTCTCATTCCCATGGATGGGAATGTTCCTGTATGCTTTTCCAGCCTTTCCACTAATATTCAGAGTTATTATAAAGGTTCATGCAAACTCCCCAAAGAAAATTGTGGTGACTTGGTCCAGTCAATAATGATTTTCTTTTCTTTTGAAAATGACCAAGGGCAATTATCGCAAGCTTCCTCATAGAATGGACTTACACAAGACAGTGGTTGTTTGATACACCCCAACCTGAAATTTCTTCAATTGACTGCCTGGATGAAAGAGTTTTAATTCCTTTTAGGGACCTCTTTTATGAGGATGTGCATCAGGTACTAAAGGAAGGTAATAAATCTGCTACTAGAAAATCATATATGGGTAAGTGGAAGACATTTTTATTTGGTGCCAAACAAAAACCAGGAACATTTTAAGGCCCAGTTGCCTCTAGTTCTTCAATATTTGTGTAAGTTATCTCCTGGCCTTTCTTACTCTTCTATCAAGATTCACCTCTTGGCCATCTTTACTCCTCTGCCCATAGATCCTCCCTTTTTACCTAACCTCAAGTCAAACAATTTTTGAAAGGAGTTCTTCATATCAGTCCACATAGAGGACAGGTGTCTCCTTCTTAGGATCTAAGTTTTGTTCTAGAGAAATTTACACATTTTCCACTTGAACCAGCTCATAAGAGTGAGTTGAAGTTCTTTACTTGGAAAACAATGTTACTCATTTCTCTGACCTCTGCAACAAGAGTGGTCTGAGTTACAAGTCATCTATTTATTTCCTATGTTGATAAGAAAAATGGACAACCATTGGCAAGACAGAGTTTCCAAATGGCTGTCTCATAGGATCATAGGAGATTACTAGGCTATTGACCCAAAGGTCATTTTAAGGCAAGCCATTTCATTCCAATGTAATACAACAGAAATGCTAGTCAGTACCCAAGATTGCATTTAGTGATGACTGCCCATGTCAAGGAGGGTTGTGGGCTCTATCCTCTGTAAGAATTTACGGTGCCCCATCCACTTGTCTAGATTCCTCTTGAACAGTGTCATAGAGGTGCTCTGTTTCACATGAGCTGGTAATGTGGCAGTAGCTGGGAGATAAATCTGTCCCTCTAGCATGTCCTGTTTAAGTTGCAGGCAATATTTAGGTCCCTGGAATGGGTAACCCTAGTCCCGTTTGATTTACGGATATATAGCAAGTTCATTAGGTTTGAGCCTTGGATTGTCTGTAGGCCAGGCATAAGTCCCCCCTAAGAAGTCTATATGATACAGAGTGTAGTGACAGGGACTTTACTTCATAGGTTCATAGGTTGGTACTAGGCTATCGGCCCTAGGGCCTATACAAGCCTAGCCATAATTCCCTGGCTATTTCTTCCCACAATATTTACTTGACCACTTGGTCTGTGTAAGGCACATGCTGGAGCCCCTTGATCTTCTTTGTTAGAAACCTCTGAGGTCTGTCTAATTGCTGCAGGTGCTTAGTACGGTACATGCCAAACAAGGCATTATATTCAATTATGGGCCAGATAAGTGCCGAGTATGGGGGGTTATAACTTCTTTTGCTCTCGAGGCGATGCCTTTACTAATCAAGTGTGCTGTGTAGAAAGCTTTCCTTACTACAGTAGACACATAGTGGTCAAAGTTAAGGTCACAGTCAACTTGTGATCCCAGATCCCTTTCCACTTCATAGGTACTTAGGGTATTGTTGTTGATTTGATAGCATGAGGGGACATTGTTTGTGCCGAAAGGAATGATGATGCATTTCTGTGCATTCAGTTTGAGACCGTGACTAATACACCAGTCACTGGTCTGAGTGAGACCCTACTGGAGTATACTGACATCATTTGGGGATTCAATGACTTCACCTAGATGTTCTTCATGTTTCACTGTTGCAGTCATTACATTAGGGTAATCTGCTGGCAGGTTGCCCTCAGTCAGCCTGATTAACAAAGTCTTGGGTCCTGCGTCGGTTGCTGTCCCTTCTTCCGTGACGTCAGGCGTATAAAACATGCAGCTGATGCCGTTACATTAGTCTTTTTTGCCGCGCGGTGCCTGAAGCAGAAGCAGTTCGCAAGTGCCAGTCAGTCGACTCCTGAAATTTTTGTTTTTCAGTTTCAGATCCGTAGTCTTCTACTAAAAAGCTAAGTGCCCCGTTGGGGAAATTTTTTCTTGCTCCTTACCGATATCAGTAAAAGTTAATAATTGCATTACTTGTGGGAAGCAAATACCTCAAGGATTTTCATTTGTACTGTATTCCTTGCCTGGACTCTGACCACAATGTGCCTTGCTATCGGTTTTGTGCTTTATTTAATCAATGCACTATCAAACGTCGGTACATCTGTGCTTCTAAATACTTTGGCTCACACTTAAATTATCCAGAAATGTCGTCTGTTAGCAATCCAACTACCGGAATACCTAAAAAAACGCAAAGAAAAAGACATAGGCCGTTGAGGTCCAAAACTGCCGACGCCGCTTCTCCTAAGCCAGTCACCAGTTCGCTGGTACTCAGGCACTTTTGCAGCCCCTGATACCCGCTACTTCTGATTCGCAGGCCTCTACTGAGACCCATTCAGAGTCCGGTATGCCTCGAGATGCTTCAAGTATGGAACCCGTGGATGTCTCTAACTTGTATGGGTCCGGAGCCACTGTGCAGGCACCGGCTTCTGGGGGTGTTTTCAGGCCTACAGATTTGTTTATTAGACCGACGCCATCTTCAAAACTAAGGCCAAAATCTCGACCTATGCCTACAAAACTGACGCCTGAGCCACATGTGCAGGCCCCTGTGCCTAAAAAACAAATGATCAAAATAGCTGAAGATTTAATTACTCTGATCAGGGGTAGCTAACCCCTCCCCCCTTCTAAAAGGCCTAGGGAAGACATTGATTATGAATCTTCTGAATAGAATTCTATTTCTTCTGACTCTTCTAATGAACAGGAATTGTCTATTCCTACTTATGATGACTCTGATGCAGAAGATTCCATTCCTTTTGCTTCTCCCCCTGAAGATTTTTCTTTTGGGGAAACTTTACATACCTTAAGGGAACATTTCCACTGGGAAAGTTAGGATTTCTCTGAATCTAAAAAGAGACTTAGGGATTTTCTTCTTCTTCCTTAGCATAGGCCTTTGGCTATACCTCCTGTTCTAGACATTGTTGATGATGTTTTTTCAGAATCTAGTATGGCTCCTGATTCTCTGCCTCTAGCTCTTTGTAATCCAGATGGATACTACAGGGTTCCTGATTCCCACAAATTCCTATTCAAAAATCCTGTTGCAGATCCTGAAACCATTTCTCAGGGTCCCAAGGGCATTAAGGCCTCTACTGCTAAAAATCCTACCCCTTCTGATAGAGATTCCAGGGCGCTGGATAGATGGGGTAAGAAGGTTCACACTTCTGCAACCTTGGCAATCAGAGCTTTAAACTGTCAATTTCATATGCTAAAATATCAACGGCATATTATGGGACTGCTTAAACAGAAAATGATGTTAATTTCTGACTGTGTGGAAAACAAAGATTTACAGGATTTATTGCATTCAGCTGAACAAGTTGGAAAACATACTTTGCAATGTGGTTTTGATTCTTTGGAGGCCTCTTGCAGGGCTGCTGTAACTGGGTCTGTGCTAAGAAGGCATGCTTGGCTCAAAGAGCAGAATCTCCCTGATCATGTTAAAGCAAAATTGTTGGCTGCTCCTTTACAACAGGACCGTCTCTTTGGTAATAAGGCTGAAGAAGTTTTAAAAAGATGGAAGATAAAGCTAAATCTATGCAAACTGTGAAAGATTTCTTACAAGTGCAACCTCCAAGATTTAGTAGGCACTGACCTACTAAGAACTGGTCCTTTTCAGTTCCTTCGAGAGCCACTCAAGTCAAACCCAGAAATTCCAAAGGCTCCAGGTTTCATTCACAAGGGACTTTCAGAACAAAACAATGGGGTGCCTCCTCTTCCAAATCTGGAAACAACAAGACACCTCACTATGGTAAGCAGTCTCAATGACTTCCATTTACACTTACCAAGCACTTACCTTTTAGCCGCCCCTTTGGGGTAAAACTGGCTCTTCATGCAAGAAACTGGCAACTTATAACTCAGGACAAAGGTTTTAAATATAGTATCGCAGGGATACAGATTTCATTTCCACATGTTGCCAATTCCAAATGGATGGCCAGATCTGCCCCCAAATTAGTGGGCAGAGGCCCACAAACAAATACTTTCCCTCATGAGCATGGGGGCTATTCAACCAGTACCAGAAGAGGAAAAGAGACAAGGTTTCTATTCAAGACTTTTCCTGGTACCCAAAAAAGACAAATCACGGCGTCCAATTCTGGACTTATCTACTCTAAACACCTTTCTGGACATTCCAAAATTCAAGATGCTGACTCTTCACCGCTTACTTCCTATGCTAAGCAACGATGCCTGGTTGGCAACTCTAGATTTAAAAGAGGCTTACCTGCATATCCCAATCAGGGAATCTTGCAGAAGATAACCTCCGCTTCAAAGCTGGCTACTTGCATTACCAGTTTTCTGCACTGCCCTTTGGCTTATCTACTGCACCCAGAGTCTTTACAAAGTGCCTGGCTCCAGTAATTGCATTTTGCAGACAAAGAAATATTCAAATATATCCATACCTGGACGATTGTCTAATTCAGGCAGAAAACAAGGACACACTTCTAAACCATCTGGCATTTGTAAAAAGAGTTCTAACTTGTCTGGGGTACACTATAAACAAAAATAAATCACAACTGGTACCCTCTCAAAAAATTACATTCCTGGGTGCAAGCTTGAATACAACTTCCCAGATGGCCTTCCTTATGCCAGAGAAGCAAATTCATTTGGTGACTTACTTCAGACAGGTGGCCACAAAAACCCTGCTTTCTGCAAGGCAATTACTGCAAGCCTTGGGGTTCATGGCCTCCTGCATTCTTCTAATTCCATATGCAAGACTGCATATGAGGAAACTTCAGTGGTACTTAAAATGCCTATGGAGTCAGCATTGTCACAGCCTGGAAACAATGATTCCTATCATACCTTGCCTGCAACTAGAGTTCCTATGGTGGGCAGAGGCCTGCCACCAAAACAAGGGACTGCCATTCACACCACCCCCTGCCACCCAAACCCTAACTACAGACGCATCAGACTATTCTTGGGGAGCACATCTGGCAGGGAAGTACATTCAGGGCAAATGGAGCCCAAATCAAATGCACCTTCATATCAATCAAAAAGAAATGCTAGCTGTACAGAATACACTGACAGCCTTCAAGGACTACCTTCATCCAGGACAACTAATGATAAGGACAGACAACACCACGGTTATGTGGTACATAAACAAGCAGTGGGATACACACTCCTACCCCCTCTGCAGACTAGCCATGGCATTGTGGAACATGGCCTTGACCTTTCAAGTACAACTACAAGCTCAATTCCTGCCAGGAAAGCTGAATACTCTGGCAGACGAACTAAGCAGAAATCTCATGGACCCACACGAATGGAAACTGGAACCACAGATTTTCAACATGTTGCCATGCAAATGGGGGAGCCCAGATATAGATCTTTTTGCCTCACCCCAGAACTATCAGTTGGGCAAATTTTGCACAAGAACTCATCACAAAAAAGCCTGGAAAGTGGATGCTATATCCTTTAGCTGGAAAAAAAAACATCAGTCTATGCCTTTCCACCTCTGCCTCTGCTCTCCAAAGTACTACTAAAAGTCAAACAAGACAAAGCAAAAATTATTTTGATTGCTCCAGACTGGTCTCGCCAACACTGGTACCCACTCCTGCGCAATGTGTCACATCTTCCACCATGGCACCTGCCTCAGACACCTTACTTACTGTCTCAGCAGAACAACCATATTCTGCACACTCACCTCCAAACTTTGAATCTTGCAGCGTGACTAATCACCTAAATTCACCCTTAACATCCCTCAGCAAACCTGTGATGGATGTCATTTTGGAGGCGAAGACGGCCTAGTACTAGAAAATCTTATGCTGACAAATGGAAAAGATTCTGTGCCTGGAATCAGTCTCAAGGGATAAGCCCAGCAGTGCCCAACATTCCTCAGATTTTACAATACTTAACTGAGATGCTTCACAAGGGTCTGTCCTTTTCTTCCATAAAAATCCATGCCTCAGCTCATTACAACACAGAACCTCCCCTCTTCTCTCATCTTCTGCTAAAGCAGTATCTCAGAGTTGCCGAAAACCTAAGACCACCCAGGGGAGCTCCAACCCTTGCCTGGGACCTCAATTTTGTATTGGAAAAGCTCACTCTTCCTCCTTTCGAGCCAGCTGCTATTGCAGACTTAAAATTTCTCTCCTGGAAGACAGCTTTCCTTTTAGCAGTCACTTCAGCTAGAAGGATTTCCAAATTATAGGCTCTTATGGCAGTGGAGCCTTTAATCATTTTTCATGCGGACAGGGTATCTCTCAGGACTAATCCATCCTTCATGCCTAAGGTGGTATCCAGTGTGGCTCTTAATCAGACCATTCATTTGCCAGCTTTCTTTCCCAATCCACAGAACAAGGGTGGCGGAATCTGCTTTCATTGGATGTACACAGACAAATTAGATTTTACTTAAACAGGATAAAATCTCAAAGAAAATCTTAACAACCGCTGGTGGCATTTGCTGCAGGGGCAGAGGGAAAGCCTATTTCAAAGCAAACCATTTCCAAATGGATAAGACATTGTATTAGTTTCTGCTATATGCACCATGGTAAAACTATCCCCCAGGGGATCAGATCCCATTCCACCAGGACTGCATCTACTTCAACAGCCTTTCTCAGAGGTGTTCCTACCAGGGACATTCTAGAAGCTGCTACCTGGAGCTCAGTTCATACTTTCACCAAACATTACCATTTACCACTTTTTCTAAATCCAGAGCTGGCTTTGCCACTGCTGTCCTGCAGGGCTATATAGCTGGTCCTAATGCTGTATAATTCCCTCCACCCAACCATAGCTTTGGGAATCTACCCAAATGTAATGACTGCAACTGTGAAACACGAAGAACATAGTACAGTTGTGTACATTTACCTTAAATGTAGATGTTCGAGTGTAGTCACTGTTGCAGTCCTGGTTACCCTCCCTCCAGCTCCCTGTTTTTCTCTGGCTGTACCTCTACTCTCTCACTATGCTTAAAAGCCCTTTTGGTGTATTTGCTTTTGGTTGGAGGTATATTTTTTGTGTTTTTAATTTTATTTGCTCCCCATTTGGGGGGCACCTGACATCTGGGGCAAGATAATCTAATGTAATGGCGAAAAACTAATGTAATGGCGTCGGCTGCATGTTTTATACCCCTGACGACCTGATGGCACGGAAGAAGGGACAGCAACCAATGCAGTATCCAAGACACTGTTAATCAGGCCGACTGACGGCAACCTGCCAGCAGATTACCCTAATGTAATGACTGCAACAGTGAATACACTCAAACATCTACATTTGTGGTAAGTGTACACAACTGTACTTTTGCAGTCGTCTGCAGACTTGGTCAGCCACAACCCGTTAGTTTTGACCTGAACTTCTGAGAAGTATATACCAAACAGTAGGGGGCCCAGCCCTGACCCCTGTGACACCCCACTGGTAACAGGTCTGCTGGTTGATGTGGAGTCACCCACTTTGATAGTGTGTGTGTCCGGTTTGTGAGCCAGTTGGCAACCCATCTTGCAGTGATCTCAGTTAATACACCCCAGCTTATTTTTTTCTGTTTTTCTCACCATGACAATTCACTCCCAGGCAAAATCAGGGCCCATTCTACCAATGCTTTGGCTTCTTCTGTGGCTTTTTGAAAAGGGGTAGTCTCTAAGAATATTCTAGAAGCAGTAACATGGTCCGCTCTGCATACTTTTCAGAACTTTAAAATTAGATTATTTTTGTCAGGTCCACAGCAAGTTTTTTCTAGATCTGTTCTCGGCCTGTTCTCCAGGGGTTCCTGGACTCTGACCCTTCTTGCTCTTCCCTTCCTTTCGAAGCTCTTGTAATATACCCATATAGCTTAGGCTATTGCAACAGTGATCTAATGATGACTGTGGAACATGGTACAGTTGTGTAAGTTAACTTACCATAACATTAGATGTTCAAATAGATCACTGTTGCAGTATGGACACCATCCCCTCTTTTTTGTTATGCTTTTTTGCCAACATGTGAATATTTTTATTTACCTTTGTTCCTTGCATATACCTAAACGACAGAGCTCTGTCTTCTCTTACTGAGGCAAGAAAGCTCTAAAGGTTTGCTGCCCTAACCATTGGCTGTATACAGCTCTCCTCGAGCCCTTCAGTGGTTAGGGCCTATGGAAGGTACAGTAAATTTTAGGATACTGCTAGTCATATCCTTGGTAGTGTATAATTTTTATGACTACTGCAAAAGTGAGATCTATTTCAGCATCTGCTGTTAGGGTAAGTTAACATTAAGCAACTGTTCTTTCCGCTGTTTTGAAAGTAACATGGATAATGATCCCTGCTTTTTTTCAAACACCTTTATTAAATTATCACTTAAGACATTGGGAAACACACATTAGTAGAAAAGAAATAGAACCATATTAACATTTTTTCCATTTGCATACATTGCACGTCACTTTTTTTTTCTTTATAACTATCATCAGTCCAACATTACATAAATTCCTCAGTTCATGCCTTCCCTTAAACTTTACTCCTCCTCCTAAACATTATTCTGTATGAATTCACAGAATTTCCATTTATCTCTATGTAATTTGCTGTTTCCCTTTTCTAAAGATTTATCCTTTCCAGTTCTTTTATTTCTTTTACAGTATGTAATACTTCAAACACAGATGGATTAGACTTTGATTTCCTTTTTCTAGTAATTGCTTTTGTGGCAACCAACAGAATTAAACTTAACAAAAAGCCTTATGATCATTACTGTATCTAGGCAATTCAGATCCTGTGTCCTAGCTCAAAATAATTATTTCATTAGTTACAGCCATTTGCTCACCCAGTATTTCTAACAGAGTACTCTGTAGTGAATATTTAAAGTCTTCCAACTAATTATACTCCCAAAACATGTTCTGAGTTGCCTCTTCTTCCCATCATGCTTCCAATGTGCTATTTACCTGAATAAAAATTTGTTGAAGTCTGCTTGGGGTATAAAATATCCATGCAAGCACTTCCAAGCAAAAACCCTAAACCTTCTGGAGGTTGTTACATACTCAGAAGCCATATGTGTCTCCTCCCATTGTTCCCCTGTAAATTACTTTTCCAGTCTCTCTACCCAGTCTTTTCTAATCTCCTCTAACTATTATAGATATCATGCAGTATTTTGTATGCCCTACTAATTATCCTTTTTTAACAGTACATTCAATTACAAAGTGTACAAGAGCAGGTCTGTCACTTATGATCCCTCTATGTGTTTCTCTTTGTCTTTACCCTAAATGCCTTCCCTGGTAGGGAAGGCAGTCACTAGCCTGCAGTCCAAAGGTTCTTTTTCTCATCATCCCACTCTATTACCTTTCCCTCTCTGGTTATTTGCTCCTAATACCTTGGTTTCTTTGATATTTTTCTCCAGTAAATTCCAGCCCCCTCTTGTCTATTTTCTGTACCCCTAAATGAAGTCATCCCTTTTGGCAAAATCATCATTCTCCACTCTCATATTGGCTTAGTTGTTAGAATACTTTCTGCTACTTGAATATAATATTGTATATGGTTGCTGTTATTCTATTTAATGATCTGCTCCAAAATCCTACTTTCTCCTTATTTCTTTAACCCCCCCCCATTTCATCATCATTCCTTTCCACCTTGAATTATAACCTTCTACTTGTGTTTATACACACACACACACACACACACACATATATATATATATATATATATATATATATGTATATACACACACACACACACACACACACACATGAGCACACAAATACACACGCATACATACAAAAAAAAAATATATATATATATATATATATATATATATATATATATATATATATATATATATCCCTTCATATCAGGTAATTCTAAACCACCTTGTTCAGCTGGAAGGATCAACCTATCCCACTGATCCCCTTGACCCTTGCTCTCTTCCCCTCCCAGATAAAATTCCAACCCTTTATTAATTGCTATCCACAACTTCTCCGGTTGATGAACATGTGTCTGATCTATATATAAAACTAAAAGGACTAAAATCATTTTCATTACTTGTATCCTACTATCCATATCCATAAACAAGAGCTTCCAGTTTCTCAGTTTTTATATTATCTTTTGTTTAGTCTCTTCCCACATATCCTTAGCTGCCTTAACATAAGCAAGCATTAATGCCTGACAGGGTGTGTGTTAAAGTGTAATTAATGCCCACCCAGAGGTATTATGAGGCCTGATGCACTTCCTGGAGGGCTTAGAGAATGGGATGTCTGTAAAATTGTTGTTTTACTTGCTTATTTGTTTTTTTAAGTACTGTATTATTTTTTTTATATATTTTTAATGTAAAAATAGTTCCTCCGCCTAGGGTTTCAAACTTGCAGTAGTATATGCTAATGGTGTTGGAGGAAGCATTTTACATCACACATATATAAAAATAATATAGTGCTTAAAAAATAACAAGCAAGTGAAACACAACAATTTTACATACAGCCCATTCTCACTCCCATACACACACACACAGTCTTTTCTGCTTTCACACACATACATATACACACATGCAGTCTCCTATGCTTTCATACAAACATTCACTCACACAAGATTGGTCTCACCCTCTTTCTCAATCTCTCACAGTTTCTGCTGCTTTCATACACACATTCAGTCACACAAGACCGGTCTAACTCTCGATCTCTCACACACACACAGGCTCCTTTGCTTTATACATGCATTCACTCACATAAGATCGCTCTCACTCTCTCTCTTGATCTCTCTCACATACACAGTCTCCTCTGCTTTCATACAGGCATTCAGTCACACAACATCTCTCTCACTTTCTCTCTTGGTCACACACACACACACACACACACACACACACACACACACACACACACACACACACACAAGCAAACAGTCTGTCTTTTTTTTGTTTTGCACTTTACGCTCACTAAACAGCAGAACCACTGCTTAGTGACCATAAAACTAATGTTGGCCATTAGTTTTTTTTTGTAGTCTGAGCTCCATGGCAGCTTGATATGCTGCCATGAAGCAGTGGAATCGTTTGTCAGCGGGCATTACTTGTACATTAATACCCTGCTG
This sequence comes from Protopterus annectens, assembly GCF_019279795.1. Lineage (NCBI taxonomy): Eukaryota > Metazoa > Chordata > Ceratodontiformes > Protopteridae > Protopterus > Protopterus annectens. The sequence continues at coordinate 400,697,640 of NC_056732.1, forward strand.
GAGAACGTTCATTCTTCAATCAGGGTGTTGAGTTTGCCCATTCTCTAAGTCTTTTAAAGCCATACACCTAAATGCTTAATCTTATCATGCCCCCATAAGTATGGGTAGTTCTGAACCAGTGCATGCATGGGTACATAATTAACTGCTATAGCCTTGGTTTTATCTTTGTTAATTTTATATCCAGAAAAGACTTGAAACTTTTCAAAATGTTACACAATAGTGAGATGTCCTTTTCTGGATTTATCAAGTACAAAATAATATCATTTGTAAAGAAAGCCAGCTTTTCTTGATTACCATGCCAATTATATCATTGAATTTCTGAGCTCTTTATTTTCTTTGCCAGTGCCTCTAAATATAAAGAAAATAACAAAGGACAAAGAAGACACCCCTTCCTGGTTCCTCTGGTTAAATGCAAAAGGTTTCTCATCCAGGAAAAAAGAGGTGATTGTTCCCCTCTACTCATCATTCAGTAGAACCATTATAATAGAGTACAATACCCCTTTTGGTATGTACCTCACAAGACATCTACAACAACTACAAAGGTCGCAGAAATACATCACAAAGTGGATTACTGGCCTCAAACAGATGCCCTATGCAGACCGTCTCAAAAAACTCCAGCTTTACTCCATTGCATATCGCCTACTTAGAGGTGATCTCTGCCTAACGTACAAAGCTATGTCAAACCCAGAGCTGTTGGACATGCTCCACTTAAAGAAAGAGCTACACGCTCTAGGGACCTAAACCTTGTCACCACAATAAACAGAATATGCTGGAGTGATAGATTCCTGTCCCAGAGACACCCCATACTCTGGAACAAACTACCTATCTATATCAAACAAAGCTCCTCATTAGAACTCTTCAAGAAAAATGATGATTGGATGGGAAAATTCACCTGGGGATCACTTTGGCTCTGCCACAGGAAAATAATTTTAGCCAGGGTACCTTTTTGGCTAGGCTTATACAGACCCAAGGGCCAATAGCCTAGTACCTACCTGTGAACTCTTCCATGTAATTCCTGCCTCAAATCCTTCATACATCCTCCTTAACCTTATTATTGTAACAGGGAATGCAGATGCTTACATTCCCCTATTCATAAAATCCCAGCTTACTTTGTCAAATCCTTTCTCTGCATCAATACCCATTATCAACAGAGGTATTTTCTTACATTCTGCTTCCCCCTAGATCATCATTGTTCTGTTAATGTTGTCAAATGTCCTCTCCACAAACTACATTTATCCATGTATATCAATTTTGGTAACACAAAAAATAAACACTTTATAATCATGGTTTAAAACAGAAATGGGTCTGTGGGTTTGATGGATCTTTACCACTATTAGGTAATACAGCCACAACAGCTTTTGTCCAAGATGGTGTTTTTTCTGTAAATAAGATTACGGTGAATGTAATGCAAAGATTTACTTTTGCAAATAAATGTTCATTGTAAGTTGAGAGGTTTGCAGAGCTATACATTCGGTGCTTGCATTTCCATGGAGGGAGGCTGACTTTAGGGGGAAGCAATAAAAGAACTTTTTAAGCGTAAAGGTTAATATTTTCTGAAAGCATATAAGTTATTTACATCTGGGAAGGGAATGAGGATAAGACAAGAACAGTCAGTAATTAGTGTAAGTAGGAGCACAGGTTGTAACATGCTTCTTAGCATGGAGAGCCTTAATGTTAGGGTAAGTTATGCCTGTGTGTCAGTTTGGAACAATTGTTCCTATCAGTAGTGTTAAACTTCATTATATGAAGATGTACATCATTTTGTGTGTTTAAGGTAATAGGTTATGGGATGTTCTGAAGGTGTGTTTGTTTTTTTGTTCAATGGGTTTCATTAAAACAAAAGGTCTTGTAAAATGTGACATAGGTTCAAATGGAGATAAGAAACAACTGTGTAAGAGATTAATCTTTCAAACATTTGTGGGTGAATGCAACACAACAACTGAAAACGGACATTTAAAAAAGCTGTCATATATATATATATATATATATATATATATATATATATATATATATATATGTGCAGGTGGTAATAATAGTGGCATATCACAATGGCTACACTAAATGTATTATTTTGAAACATAAATTACCTCACAGGTATAGACAAAAAGGCAAGAGTATTGAATTATATTAAGAAATGCAGAATGCAAATAGCTATGCTACTAGAGACACATTTGTAAAGAAGTGAGCAGGTGAATTTGATAAAGAAAAAATTTCAGGATGGATATTCATCAGAATATCATGGACAAAGGAAAAGGTTAGTACTTATACTAATTGCTAGAGGATCTTCAATACTGATAGAAGAGGGGGGAAAGATAGTAATGGTAGATTTATGGAAATAAGTGGCTACTGGCAAGAGGAGAGGATTATGCTGGCATACATTTATATTTGACCTAAAACTGCTATTATTGAGCTTAAGAAAAGTTTGGGGGAAATAATCAGCTTTCAGCAGGGAATATTCTTTACAGATGGGGACTGGAACTTGAATTGCAAAAATGAGGATGTATCTAAAGGGGCCTGTGAGGGAAAAATACAACAAAAGACCTCTGAAGAAATTATTAAAATATTTGGTTTGGAAGATCTGAATTCAGTAGTAGGAACTTGGAGAGAATTTACATATTAACCTCACGGTACAATAACTGGACTTGACAGGAATTATATTTCACAGTAGCATGTGTATGTAATTGAAAGCTTCAACAAACATCCAATAACTATTTTAGAGCATGCACCAATAACAACTAAGGTAAGAGTAGGTCAATGGAAGCATTTGTATTCTCTGAGACAATAATATATATATATATATATATATATATATATATATATATATATATATATATATATATAAGAGATTGGAGGCAGAGGCAAAAAATAAACTGGGAGGGTTCCTCTCTGATAAGTTGCGTCTGAAAAGAGGAACCAGGCAGGGGTGTACTCTTTTGCCTTTGTTATTTGTATTATATTTAGAGTCATTAGCAAAGGAAATAAAGTTCTCGGAAATTCAGGGATATAATTGATATGGTAATCAAGAAAAGTTGGCTTAATTTGCAGACAATATTATTTTGTAGCTTGTAAAGCAAGAAAAGGACATCTCATTGTGTTGTGGAACAAAGGCTATAGCTGTAAACTATTTACTCACACATGAATTGTTTCAGCAATACCCATATTTATGGGGGCAAGATAAAATGAGGTATTTAGAATATGGGTTAAAAAACTTTTATCATGGCAGCTAAGGATATGTGGGAAGACAACAAACAAAAGATAAAAGTGTGACAGTGAAATCCCTTATTTATGGATGTGGATAGCAAGATACACATGTGAAAATGTTTTTAGTCCCTTAAGTTTTATATACAGGTCAGCATAATTTAATTAACCAGAGGAGAAGTTTTGGACAGTAATTAACAAAGAGGTGAAGGATTTATCTGGGTGTGGAAGAGAGCAAGGGTCAAGTGGGATAAGCTGATCCTTTCAACAGAACAAGGTGAGTTAGGATTACCTGATTTGAAGGGATATTTTAGATTTACACAATTAAGGCCCATATACATAACACAAACAAAAACCTATAACTTGAAGTGGAAATGGATGATAATAAAGCAGGGGGGAAATTTAAGAAATAAGGAGAGAATGGGATTTTGGATTCAGATCCTTAAGGAGAATAACAACAGCCGTACAGAATATAAGAATATTCGTTTACATGAAGCATATCGGTGTCAAGCAGGAATGGAAATCAAACCAAAAGTCGATAAAGATCAGACAGCAACTGAATGTGCCAAACAACAAAAGAAAGAATGTAAGGTGAAAGATCAGATGAGAAGGCAAGAAATGTGGAAAATGCATAAATTTAGCTGCAAGTACAGAAAACTCTTGGAACAACCTCACGTTGATCGGGATCAAATGCAGGAATGGTTAAGCAGAGTTGAATTTAAATCAAAAGATGAAAGGTTAATATTGGCAGTTCAAGACAGTGCACTACGCACACGTTGGTATACAAAGCTATTGAATATGTGGGAGAAACAGACAAATGTAGGTTTTGTAAAACAGAATTGGAAACAGTTGCACATCTTCTTGCTGGTTGTGATATACTAATGGCAGAAAGACTATATACTGAAAGGCATAATAATGTGATAAGACTGTTGCATTTCGGATTGTTTAAACATTGTACTATTGAAGTAGCTGAAAAAACATTAGAAACATGAGCCATAAAGCATTATAGAAAACAGTGAACCTTATATCACAAGGGATCACCCATCACCAACAGTTCAACAAATAAATGCGAGTAAACCAGATATAGTAGTCTATGAAAAGAAGACAAAAGTAGCATTGATCATTGAAACTGATACGCCTAGTGACTTCAATGTTTTGTGTACAGAGAGAGACACAAAGTCATAAAATACCAGGATTTGCAAGCAGAAATGAGGGCAAAGTGGAAGAAGGATGCCCAGACCGTCCCAATAGTAGTAGGAGCAACATGTCTTATAAAAAAGAATTTACAATTGTACTTAGAAATGTTACTAATATATGTTAATCCGTAATAATTGCACAGAGAGTAATTACTGGGCACATTGTTGGTGCTGCGGAGAGCACTTCTGGCTAATATCAAAGTTTGAAACAATACTAATTAGATGAACTTTAATCATACTTTAACTTAGGAATGGGATCCATTCCCATCATGGTATTAGAAACCCAAAAGACTTGGAGAAATTAAAAAAGTCAGAAATAATATTATATTCATAAAGTAGCAGAAAGTATTCAAAGGTCTAAGCCATCATAAGAATGGAGAAAGGAGATTCTGCTGATAGGGATGACTGCAACTGGGGTAAAAAGAATAAGCAAGAGAGGGCTGGAATTTACTGGAGAAAACTGTCAAAGGAACCAAGGCATTGGAAGCAAATAACTACAGAAGGAAAAGTAATAGACTGGGAAGAGGTCAAGAAAACATTTGGACTGCAAGCTAGAGATTGCCTTCCCTTCATGTACTGATGTCAAAGTATAGGCAAAGAAAAAGGAATGGGAATCCTAAGTGAAAGACCTGCCCTGGTAGAGTTTTTAGTTGAATCTAGAACAGAAGCTGCTGTTAAAAAAGGGATAATTAGAAGGGCATATAAATTATTGCATGATGACTACTGAAATCAATCTGATGAGGTTAGAAAAGATTGGGAAAAGAGATGGGATAAGCAGTTCATGAGGAAGCAATAGGAGTCAAGAAGATTTAGGATTTTTGCTTAGAAATTTTTGCATAGGTATTTTTTAACATATTTATTGAATTATCTCTTAAGACATAGGCAAACATACATTTATGTTAAAGAAAACAAACCATGTTAACATGTTCATTATTGCAAACATACATCACATACATTATTTTACAGGGTCTATATTAGAAGACCGAAGACGCATTCTTTCGAATGTGTCTTGGTCGAACTTAAAAGGCAGAAAATGGAAAACATTGAAGCGGCTGTTAAGCGAATTCTTTCCCTGTGAAAGAATTTGCTTGGCCGCTTCGGTACTTTGCCATTTTCGGCACTGTAGTACGGTCTCGGAGTTGGTATATTTAAGTAGGGGAGAGGGGGGCAAAGCCCCCCACTTAATGTAATGTTTAAATTAATTTTTATTATTTTGTTGAAACAGTGATTTTTTTTTCCCCTTGGAAAAAAATCGCTGTTCTGACACTTTGACATTGTAAGCTTTCGCTTACATAGGGTCGAGCAATCACCGTTCGCTTTTTTATGTGTTCGGTGATTTAATATAGACCCATTTTATACACCTGTCAACAATCCAGCATTACATAAATTGCTCAATTCCTGCTTTCCCTTAAACCTCACTCCTCCAAAAGATTATTCTGCATGTATTATTCCATAATTTCCATTTTTCTATGTAATTTGCTCTTCCCACTTCCACTTCTTGTATCTCTGTTAAAATATTCACAACTTCAAATATAGTTGGTTTAGACTTTGATTTCCGTTTTCTGGTAATTGCATTTTGGCAGCCACCAGAATTAAACTTAACAAGGTATTACTTTGTCTAGGCAATTCAGATTATGTATCCCAACTAAAAAAAAAATAATAATTTCCTTAGTTACATACATTTGGTTGGATACTTTACTCTGACATGGTTGTGTTAGTATTAGCCTGGGCCTCCGTGTTGGCCCTGCACCTACCCTAGGTTGCAGCCAATGACACAGCAAATTCAGGAGGACAGTGGTGACTATGTCTCCAATGAGCACCACTAGCCCCCTGTGTCTTACATCACTGCCCTTCAGGGTTACTGGCAGATCTTGAGAGATGGCTGTTAAGAGTTACCACACTTACATGACTCCTATAGGCACAGATGTTGTGTTCAAGATCTGTGTAAGAGATGCAGTGGGCATATTTCCTGTGTCCAGCATCCACACTGTACACCCTGACCATGCCAGCTTGAGAGGGTGCTGGATACAGAGTCACATGTGAACACAGCAAAGCACAATATCTTGTGTAAGTATGACCCAGTACCTGAAGCATACATCAAAGTCAGATATAAGAATAGTAGCTTTTGAAAAAAACATTAATTTAAATAACATACCTTGTTCAGATAATCATGCAGGCACAATCGCTGATGGTGCTTTATAACCAAATTAGACAGCTTTAATAAGTTTGCCAGTGTGAGTGACAGAGCAAGAGGAGTTACAGTTATTGTTACAGGGAGACAGCTACATACCAGCTGCATCTGTGGTGAATATGCTAGCTGCATAAGGAAGCTATGCACCAGTGTCCAACATGACACTTTGGGACCATGTGAAGGTGTCACTGCCTCTGATGGAGGCGGGAAATGCCTCAGTCTTTGACAGAGGTGGCTTGGTTAACAGTCCACCACTCACTGACCTACTTTCCCATGCCATATGGACAAGACTTGTTTTTTGCAGCTCGAGTAATGTTGTGGCCCTGTGGTAGGCCATTTCATAATTACAGTCCTAGCCCCCAACAGCATTAATGGCCACCACAAGATCATAACTCACACATTCCCAGTAGGGCCAGTCTGCAGCATCTTGCCCAAAGAGTTGTCTGCCATGGAGTCTTTGGGCGAGTAACACTTCATTCTCTGCCTGACATCTTTGTTTTTTGGGTAGTTTTCTCAAAAGAGTCACCAGTGTTTTTTTTTTTCCTGTTTGCTAACCCTCTTAACCATTGCTTTGTAGGCATGGAAAACAACGCTTTTAGCACAGTGGTCATGAGTGGCTTAGACAACAACCCCTTACCACACTGTTGTTCCCCTTGTCCATGTACAGTGCCATTGGTGTGTCTGAACATCCATATTTGTCTGTCAAGACAGTTTACCTAATGTCAGGTGAATACCTTTATTGACCAAATAATACTCCCCAAACTACAACAGCTATAACATTCTGACTTCCCAAAATGACAAGACTGTTTCCTTTGATTCCTGGAAAGACTTTTGCATATGTGGTATACATATAAGCTATGAAACAGGCAAACGGTTTGACATAAAGTGCTACTGCAAGGCTGGCATGAATGTACTGAGTATTTGCTGATGAGTGTGTTTCTCATCAGGTTTAACAATCCTTCAGCACAACAGTTTTCTTACCTTTGTAGTTATAATCACCATCTCTCTAACCATTCAGTAACCCATAAAAGAATGTCAATGTTAGTTCATTATGTATTTTATGTTAAGTAACTCATCAACTAACAGTATTCGTAATTCAAAAGGTGACGCTAAAAAGTAGCACTTACCTTATAGAAGTTAAGATCCATCACCTGTTAGCAAACAATACAGGATTCATTTGTTGAAGGTTTAGACAATGCAGCTCCACAAAATGCTTTGAGGCTCAAAACCTTCCCTTGCACTTATATCAGACAAATTTGGGTGTCTGGATATAGTGATTATGCAGATGAGGGATCAGCTACTCAGGCTGTCTGAATTACTGAATTTTTGCCTCATGCTTACTGGCCATTTATATTGAATTGTACACAGTGTTGTGTACATCCCTAGGCACCTATGGTGTCCCGACCTCTTTAGCTAGTAGGAGGAAGAGGTTAAAGCTACAGCACCACAAGTGTATGGTAAGTAACCCTTGTATTACCTACACATACCACCTACCAGTACATGCCATCCACATATCTTATACACTCCTGTTTCTCTGTCCTTAGACCAGGAACTATTGCAGAGAATGCACAGCTGTACAAGAGAGGGTAGAGTACACTGGAAAACACTGGGGTGAGTATACCAGCTTCATACAGTACAACTCTCTTGGCTTATAATCACTTTGTCGATTGACATTTGTGCGAAACTGCCTTTGTCCGAACTGAAATTACAAATGCCACAATGTCGAACCGTACAGTAGTGAGCATTTGCTGTTATAAGGTTCAACATTGTGGTGCAGATCGCACTATAGTGGGGATCAGGAAATGTACCCTTTCCCTCACTATAGCGTGATCTTGGTGTTTGTATATATAAGTAGGGGGTGTGTGGGTGGCACAGCCCCCCACATGGGGGGTGCAGGGGAGCTTGCCCCCTGCAAAAGTGTTTGTTAATGTTGAGCGTAAGTGCAGCATTTCAATAAAGTCGACATTTTCAAAATTTCAACATTACTAAAATGCTGCCGTTGACATTTTTTATGTTCGGTGTTGAGATTTCTGAACATGTGATTCGGACATCTTAATACTCAAACAGAGTAGATTTGAGTATGTGATAGTAAACCAATTTTATTGATATCTCCACTTCACCTAATCAATCCTCTCAGCAAATCACTACATCCTCTCTACCAAGTTTTTCCTTTTCCAGATACCCACCGCAAATAAACTTCTCCATAAGCTCAGATCCTGTACTATTGCCCCTGACAATCTACCTCCTGAATTCTTAAAAACAGCTGCAAACTCCATTGCTTACCCTGTCAGCATACTTTTTAACAGGTCTATCAATGAGTCCTACATACCCAACATCTGGAAAAAGGCCTATATGTTCCCATTGCACAAAGCTGGAAATAGCACAGATATTTCCAACTTTCGACCTATTGCAATCCTTTCTCCAGCCTCTAAAATTCTAGAAAAATGTATCCACATTCAACTTCTTAACCATCTGCTTCACAACCAGATCCTATCCCCTACCTAGCACGGCTTCAGGCCAGGCCACAGCACTACAACTGTCCTCATCTCTTACTTGGATACTGTCAACCAAGCTTGAGACACAGGAAAAAATGGTCTTCTCTCTATTTCTTGACCTCTCTAAGGCCTTCAATATTGTCTTGCACCCACTTCTCCTATCAAAACTCTCCAACATACGTATCTCACCCCCCCACCTTTACCTGGTTCACAAGCTACCTTATAAACAGTCAACACCCTGCCAAATAGCAGCACATTTTCTCTCCATTCCTTAATACAGCCACTGGTGTCCCCCAAGGTTCCATATTAGGGCCCCTTCTTTTCAACATCTTTATCAACAACTTTCATACTACCCCTGCTCAAGGATCTTTAATCTAATATGCAGATGACTCTACCATCACCTGTACTGCTTACTCCCCATCTGAACTGCAACAGGTTACCCATAGTGCTCTCTCAATCACCAAAACCTGGATAGCCTGCAACATCTTGACCTAAACCCCAACAAAACTAAACTCATGTTTTTTACCCCTAAGAAAACAATTTCTCTAAATAAGAATGAATTCTCAATTTGGGCCCAAAATAATACCACCATAGAAACAGTCTCACACACAAAACTTCTGGGCGTAATCATAGATGAAATTCTCACATTCGATCTGCACATACAAAACAGTATTAAAAAAACACACCAAAAATTCCTCAACCACGCTACCAAAAAGCACTGTCCTCTACCTTCCTACTACCTTCTCTTTTATATGGTGCCCCTCTCCTTACAATCATTTAGTCTTTGTCAAAATCCAAACTTGAAAAGTGTTACAGTAAGCTTGCTATGTTTGCAACCAATGCAAAATACTTTTCCCACCGCTGTTTATCACTACATACTCTAAACTGGTGAGAACTTCATCTCTTTCTTACTTGCAGCTACTCACTGCACACAAATTCATCTTCAAGCCAGCAGACTGCACAGCTCTGTTCTCTCTACTCCCCCACTACCAACCAAACCGACATCTCAGATCTCTCCTGAAAGTAGAAAAAACAAACTTATCTGCTGGCCAAATGCTTTACTCCTTTACTATGGCCAAACTGTGGAACACTCTCCCATCATCAGTGAGGTCCACTAGCAATCCAGTTACCTTTAAAAAAATCCCTGAATCAACATCTCTCTTCCTTATGGCAATGTACATGCACCAAATCTTCATCTCTGAAAACATGACTCCCTCCCTCAGTCTCCATTCACTTTAACCATTCCTCTGCCTATCTCAACCTTTTTCTTTAACTATTCATCTGCCTATCTCAACTTTTCTCCTACATTGTACTGTTTCCTTATTTTCTACAACTTCCACCTGCCTATCTAAATATTGTTGCTGCAGGCTTGGGATCCTGACCTATTAACTATGAGTATTATTGCTATGCTACTATATTAACTTGCGTAATAATATTATAGTTTGATATTAAGACTAAATACCATGGTATACATCCATGTATGTTACTTTTATAATCCTGTATTGCACTGTAGGTCACTCATTGAATCTAATGTACCAATGATTTGTGTTATTGTGTGCAGCCATGTATGTTATTTTTGTAATCCTGTATTGCACTACATGTCTATTTGTTGACTCTAATGTATCAATGACTTGTGTTGCTGTTCTGCTGCTGTTGCAATTGTATTGTAAAAATGTTCATGTGGAGCTTTTCTCCCCTGGCCTCCACTGAAAATGAACTCATCTAGGCTCAGTGGACCTTCCCAGCAAACAAATGCAAATAAATAAATAAATAAATACAGGTTTAAATGTTAACAATTTGACAAACTAGTGTATAGGTTTTGCCTAATATTGGCACTTCTCTGCTAAGTTCTATAATTCAAAGGTAATAGTATGACTGTTTGATGCTATATCTGTGTGTGTGTGTGTGTGTGTGTGTGTGTGTGTGTGTGTGTGTGTGTGTGTGTGTGTGTGTGTGTGTATGAACACTTTGGTGAGATTGTAAGACTAGTTCAATATGTTAAACCTTTGCCTTTCAGACTGCATATGCAGATAACTGTATGATTCCCCATTTGGTTGTCTATTGTGCCATCAGTGATAATTTAGGATGGGTGTTTGTTTTGTACTTTTGAGTAAAGTACCTACAACCTTAGAATGTAAATAAGTAATGAGCTGCATTAATTTTCATAGTATGAGCACATTTCTCTTCCCTTCCTCTTTCTTAATGTACTTTACCCAATGCTCTTACTTTGTGTTTGACTGCAGGCTTAGTGAGTTTGTACAAGTAGCTCAACAAGTTAGGGCTTTGCCTTTTGTATTTCAAGGCTGTGAGTCTGATTACTTCCACGGTTGTTTATCATGTCATCACATTTGGCATGGGTGTTTGTTGTTTGTTTGAGTATAGTAGCTGTAACATTATCCTAGAAAAGATACATATGAGCTGCATTTTTCATTGTTTCTGTACTTCCTTGCCCTCACCGGTTTTCTTGCAGTCCTTTGTATTGCATACATTTTCTTTGCTTAGTATTTTATTATCCTACCCCATTTATTTTGCAATTATATGTATCAGTACTAGAGATGCTCTCATTGCTCAAGCAAGGCCAGTCGGATCCCTGAAGATGGTACCACCACCCACTATCCACAACATCTGCAGCTCAAGCTTTCACTTGCAGCTGTGCAACTGTAACATCACGTTAAAGGGCACATGACCAAGCCCTGCACTGGAGGTTGGGTCTTTTGTCCCCGCCAGTAACAGTGGAAGTGAAGTTGATATCTTTATGACCTAGCAGCAGCTGACTGACATTGTGAGAGAGCTTAGTGACCAGCAGCTAGATGCTCGCATTGGCCATCTAGAGAATTTCCTTCTGCAGATAATTAATCCACATTTCTGCCCCACACTGGTTCATTCTTCTGCATCAGGGCCCAATGGTGAGGGATCACAGGGTGGCAAATAGGTGTCCACTGGGTCTTAGCGAGTAGGTCAGCTGTGCATCTCCATCCTAGCCCTCATCCTGTTACACTCCCTTTTGTGTCTGTGTTCCCTCATTGTGTCTTCAAGATTGTTTGTGTGCTCCTGATACTTACCCTAGGCATTACCTTCCTCTAACTTCCATTACTTCTTCCCCTGACTTTTCCTCATTTGGAATTCGTACCATAATTCATTTTTATTTACCCCAGCTCTGCAGGTGACAGCTGAGAGGCACGGCTTTTCTCTCTCTCTCATTCTCCCCACCTTCCACACCTCCATTCTGGGCATTTCTTTGTTTTTGTTTTTTGTTTTTTTTCTGTTCTACCACTTGCTTGCTCCACCCCTTTTCATGATATTCAGTGTTTTTCCCGGTCTTTCCATGTAAACGCAACTCAGTAGTACACACTCTTACAACATACTGTTCATTGTTAACCAGCTCTGAGCCTCACCACACAAACAAGGTAAATAACAGCTGACGCCCTGACCACACCATTCATCTTTTTGAATACCAGCCTATATCTTTTAATATAATGCACTTTTTGCTCATTGCCATAAGCAAGCAGTTTAGTGTCAACATATCATGTCCATATATACACGTTTATTGCTTGCTGTCTTCAACTGCATATCTCAAACTTTTGTATTATTAATATACCACATGCAGGCACTGTGAACTGCTTGTGGTATAAGGTTAGTTGGTGTAAATTAAATTGAGTATTGTTCTATTTTTAATGCATATTTTTTTTTTGGGGGGGTGTTCTATGATTGGATGATGGTTTTCCTTGTCCCCTAAGACTGATAGTCCCTTTTGTGATCATAGAATCTAGCTGCTCAATATTGTCATGCATCAGTTTGGTATATGTACAGCTGATTAAAATGTGCCATGTATAGTGTAAATTTTGTGTTATTTCTTAATGATTTTAATATATGCAGAAAGTAATGTTATACTTTGAAGTTCACAGTTTTGTTCTGCTCCAGAAAATTAATCACGTCTTACTTAAACATACTATTTTATGTTAACATTCTGCCATTTTGCCACCTTTTAGAATGCAATTCTCAGCTGTTGACATTTTCCTTCTTTATTACTCAGTTTTATTGATTTGTGAGGTAATTGTTTGAGTTGTATAAGTAAAGCACTTGCTTATAACTGTGTCAGTTTGCTGTGACATAAATAAATGCTCACATAAGTATATATCACCAACAGAATGAGGTATTGTAGTTTGTCTAGTCTGCTTAGTTGTTGTAGCTAGCAGCCATGAGCTGTACCCTTATATTCCTTAACTTCTGCTTGCCCCATGAACTTCTGAATATGCCAGTGGTTTTACAGTGTACCGCATATTCATGCAGCACATTCCATCTGTTTACTACCATATTTGTGAAGAAATAACTCTTAATGCCTAAATTAAGGATGAAACTTCCAGTTGCATATTATGCCATCTTTGTCCACCCCATCCTTCATGTTCAGTCCTGCCATTTCACATATTTTATTCATTATCTTGTGCACTCAGACCATATTCCCCCTACATTCCTTTTCTTATGAAACTAAGCTGCTCAACCTTTCCTTAGATGTATTTGTTTCTATTTCCTTAATGACAGTGGTGGTGGTCTTTATTTGTGCTTTCTTTGGCTTATTCTTCTGTTTCTAGAGTCTTTAGGGTTAGACTCAGTACTGCAGCTGTTGCTTTACTAATGCCTTTTACAGTGGCATGATCACCTCTGTGTCACTTGAACCTGTTCCTCTTGCCACACAACCTAATCTTTTGCTGGCTTTGTTGATTGATGGTCCACAGGACCCCTTCTCAGTCATGAGTAATTCAAAATTAAAATATGAAAAAATAACACAAAAATGTACAGCTGCAGTTGTCAAACAGCATAGAACATGTATTTATGCTCAATGTATCCATCCTTACATTTGATTGTATTGAACCTTAGCTGTCCTTTGTCAGCCTAGGCTTTTAGCTTCCTTAAATCCATTTTCATACTGCCTTTCCCATCTTCCTCTATACCTAATACACGTCACTCTTGTTCATCATCTTCAGTATGATGTCATTTTATAGCCAGTGAGAAATGTGGTCTTAGAACTGACATTTGTAATGACACACTGCTCATGACATTCTTCTCAGTGGGCAGCTCTTTTCTTACCATTACCTTCTGTGTTCTCCCCTTCAACCACTTTCTAATCCTTTTCATGTGCCTACATCTCCACCCACTATATATATACCCACTCCTCTAACTCCTCCATAGGTCCTGTGTGTGGAGTTGAGCCCAAATCCTTGGAGAAGTCCGTATAAATTACATCCACTGTTTTCAGTTTGTCCAGGTACCATGTCCCAATTAAGGCAATGGATCATGTTGCTATGATGTATCTTGGCTGTGAACCCATGGCAGCTACTGATGAATATCTCATTAACGTTGAAGTAGCCTGTCAGACTTTCAGTTAGCATCAGCTGTTGTTGCTTTCTCAACCACTGAAGTCAGCTGCATGCAGTTCACTAGCACACTCATAGATTAGCATCAGCATCACCCCCCTTTTTCTCATTTTGCATAAGGGGTCAGAGTATCACATCAATAGTGACCATCACCTAAAGCCAGTGTTCACGGTGCTGGGTGGTTCACCCCTTATTTAAGTACATCATCACTATGGAACTTCTCCAATCCTTTGGGACCACTGCCTCATCTAGGGACATATAGAAGTGTATTCTGAGATTGTCTTTTTGGCGTACAGATTCATAGGTTCATAGTTGGTTACTTGGCTTGCAGTCCAGGAGACCGTTGAGGAGTCTTGCCCAAATTTCCAATTGCCCCTAAGCACCGTCTGGTTAAGTGACTTGCTCAGGATCATATAATATGCAAATGAGGGCTGAAGGAATCAAATCTTGTGCCACAGGAACTATAGCATACAGCCTTAACGCCATCAGCCAGACACAGGACCTCATTTATGCAAAACATATCTGCTAGCTGCCTGAGTGACTGGTGACATCCTACCCTGAATGTTAGATTTTATCTTTTCTTAGTGCCTTAACATCCTTTGTTTATAACGTTGTATCCCCAGTCTTCACTGCCAACACCTCTTTTCTCTTCCATTGCCAGAATTCTTTAACTCTGTCTGATATGAATATTGATGTAGTGAATGAAATCTGAGTCTCTGTCTTTGTACCCCTTGACTTATTTTTTATGTCATTGATCTTTGTTCATATGCTTATTTCAGCAAGTATTTAAAGAAGGCATTTCCATTTTGCTTACTTTTTGCAACTTCCTCTTCTGTATCCACCATCACTGATAGATCTCCTGGGCTGCTTCCCTTCTAGTTTTCACATATGCTTCTATTTTCTGATTCACATTCCACTTCATTTCACTATGTGTCTTGTCCTATTCTATAAATACAGACAGGATTTTTTTTTATTTAACTTTAAATGTCTTTACCACATTGGCACAATGTATTTGCTTTTGTCTACCCATCCCTCTTGACATACCTTTCCATATCTCCCCTCCCATCGTTTCCAGTGACCCCATCAAGTTCCACCTCTTTCTTTACTATTTCAGATTTTTTTACCATAGAGTCTCACTATCTGTATTTCTCTTTTGATTATTACTACTGTCTTAGTATTGAATCATACAGCTGTTGCTAGCAAAATGGGCATTGATGTCTGAGCCTTCCAATTCTTTCTTCACCATGCATAGTATCATACCCGGACATGCTACTTTCTCTGTGCCCACTGCCACCTGCTGTGCAAATTCTGTGAGGTCTATTTTTATTGTTTCTTTCCTCAAGGTGAATATTGTGGTAGTCTACTTTTTCAGTTTCATTGTTCTTGCTAGCCCCCAGACTGGAATACTTTAGTTTGTTTGTAGCATACTGAAGTCCTGCATTATAACTACTCATTTCTTTTTCTGTATTCCCTTTCCACTACTACAGAATCCTATTTAGGATTGTTAATGATTGTTTCATTGCTACAGATCAGTGCTTTTACTCTGGCCTGTTCTTGCTTATCTTTCACTGACATGCTACACTGCAGACCACAATATCATTATTTGAACATTTGCCAGAGTAGCTAAGTATTCTGATGCCTGATGCCATCCTATGAACTGGTGCCCCCACCAGCATCACCACTGTCTTCAGTTCCCTAGAATTGAAAGTACTGCAGTTCTCCGAAAAAAAAAAATATTCTTTCCTTTTAAACTGTAGCAAACTGCTTGATTTGTGGCAAGCAGTTGTTACAGTTTATGGCACACATGGAGCACTAAAGCACTTTAATTCTTAAAATTAATTATTCTGTCCTTTTAAACTGTAACAGACTAGCCACCACATTTGAAGCAAACAACTGCTGCAGTTTGTGCACACATGGTGTACTAACCAATTCAGTTCTGGCCACAAATGCAATACTGGCATTCAGAAATAAATGTTGGTAATCCACTGCACTGAAGGCCAAGGAGCATTTGCCAGTTATTCCCCCTAAGACTTTGTGCCCTGGGTAGCTGCCCCCTTTGTCTCACCCTAGCTACACTGCTAACATTACACTCATAGCACAGTGTCTACTGTGTTGTGTTTGACTGGTTTGCCTACCACCTGCCAGTACATACCCCAAAAATATTCTGTTGTATTAAATCTTCCACTTTCTGGCAACTGAAATGAAACCTTCAAGGCTTGATTTTGGGTTTGTCATTATTTATGGGGTTCATGCTGCAGCTTGGGGATTTGGTCTATGAGATAGTGTTGTCATCTCATTGTTAGGCTAACTACATATAGTTCTACTTCTCGTTTCTATAGGAACGTATGCAGAGTGTTGATTCCTTGTTGAACAACCTAGATGCTATACCTTTATTAGTTTTGTTCTAATTGGTTGAAACTCACCACATCCAGAAAAGATGCCTTTGCTTTGCAAGAAACCTCTGTTTTGCCACTTCCATCATTTATTGTATATGGTGGTAGTAACACGGGATTTATGTTTAAGGTGTATAATCCTGGCATTACTCTTGATGACTAACAGACATTAGAAAGCTAATTGTCTGCTGTGGTTAAATCATTGCACTTCCATCTGAGGAATATCACCAGAATTAAATACCTGATATCTGTATAAACTCCATTTAAGACATTTTACTGTTTGGCTTCCTTTTAGCATGGACACTGTCACTGTTATGCTGAAGGGACCATTCTGGCTTGCTATCCAATTTCATATAATTTTTAAAATCTTGGTTTTGACCTTTTTATCTCTGCTTGAGGTGGAGGGGGCTTATGTGAAGGAGCTAATGCTCTCTTACTGCCCTGCTTGGGTCTTACTGTTTGTAGGCATGGATCTGCTAGCAGTCCATTAATTTGTAGTCATTTAGATGCTAGTAGGGCATGGTTGGTGTCTGGCCTGTTTGTCAGGTTACCAACATTTAGACCTTGCTACAATGATGGCTTAGAGAGTGTTCTACCTTGACCTGCTTAGAGTTCCCTCATCTTTTCTTTGTGACCTGGCTTTCAGCAGTGACCCTCTGAAACAATTTTATTGCTGATAGAATGTATTTGTTGTCTGAGGTGTCATCGTTTTAGTTATTTCAGTTTATAATGTTTTTATTCTTTTGTGACAGTGCTTCTTTTATGAATAATATAATAAAGTTGAAGCTGACATTCTTATTGTCTATGGTTATTCCACCCTTCTTATTTGCTACATTTGTGAGTTTGTAGTTACATGTGTGGTTCTGTAGATTTTATCTAATCTATCAGCTCCCTCATCATTCCCCTCTGCCCCTTCCACCTTACTTTCCTGGCAGATAATATTAACTGGGTTCCCCTTTTCTCACATTCACCTTTTCCTATTCTCCTCCTCCTCTTTTTTCCTTTTACCTCCTTCAGTCCTTGCCTCCTTTGTCTTCCCAAATGATTTAGTATTTTGACATTACACTGTTTCATCCCTGTACACAGTTATGTCATATTTCAGCTGTTCATACGGTGTCTGCATCTTTTGCTGCCAGAGTGGTTTATAGACCTCCTGTTTTTCTACAGATTCCAGCTGCTGTATAGCATATCCCGTAATTCCTTTTCCTGACTTTATGGACTGCTGTCCTATAGGTTCGTAGATTCATAGGTAGCTACTAGGCTATCTGCCCCTGTGGGCCATTTTAAGCCTAGCCAGTTTCCCTTTTTGTGCTTGAATTAACCTATCCCATTTGGTTGGAGACTGGTCTCACCCATCCCATGGTTGATAATTATATATTACCCCAATGAGAATAACTGCTGTCATACCACAGATAATTTGAGGGGACCCATGCATGGGATAAAGCATTTAGGAGCTGCTTGTGTCCATTAATAGTACAGGTAGTCCTGGGGTAACTTTTATGTTTCCCATACATATATCTAGGTTGTGCTTGAATATGGATAGGGTTAAACTTTGTTTTATGTGGATGGGGAGTATGTTCCAAAGCAGCAGCATGTCTACTTGTCCCTCCAAACCATTCTGTTGATGTTGCAGAAGATGTTTAGATCCCTAGACTGAGGATTTCAGATGCCATTTAACTTGCTGATGTGCAGTAAATCCATCAGTATTGGGTCAGAGGATGCCTTGTATGCCAGACACAGGTCATCTCTTAGCAGTCTGTAGGATAGTGAGTATACTGACAGGGCTCTGAGTCAGTCCATGTAGGACATGCTGTTTAGGTATTTTTATCCTTTTAGTAAGGTATCTCTGTGGCTGTTCCAGGTGTTGCATGTATCTGGACAGATACACTGAAAAGGGGCAATATATTCAAGGACTGATCTAATGAGGGCTGAGTACAGTAGGACAATGACATCGAAGGAAGGACACTGAGGAAACTCAGAGCTATAATATATAACATTAAGTATCCTGTTTCTTGTTTATTTTGTTCTTTATTTCTTTGTTATTTATAGCACTTTGTGTACTGTGTATTTTTCTAGCTAGTTTCACTGTGTGTGAGGTATTAACTGGAAATTGTCCACTTTTATTAAGCATATGTTGGGTTGTTTGTTTCTGATAACTGGTTACAGTAAACTCTTTTTTTCTAGAGGCTCCTTTAGCTGTTTAAAACTTTCATTTAAAGGCTCACTGCTGCTTTTCAGCTGTGAAACATTTCTGCAGTTTGTTTCCCACCCTCCCTCACTGCTGGTATAGTGTTTTTATAGTTGGTGGCTTTGCAGTTGCCCGCCCCTAGTGTAAATTTGATCTGGGACCCTCCTCCCAGTCTAGTGTCATTACCTCATTCTACCCAGTACAGGGAGAACATTTGAGAAGGCCAATCAGCTTAGTTTCGGCTACTCCTTTCTCTCTTTCCACTAAAAAAAAATGTATCTGTTTTTCATAGGTTCATAGGTTCATAGATTAGTACTAAGCTTACTGCCCTTGTGAGCCATTTTAAGCCTTTGCTGTATTCGTGTTTTTTCCTACTTTATTTTGCTTTTGCATCATCTTAAAAGTACTCAATTGTATTTATTACTGCTTGGTGTAACTTATTCTAAGCCTTTTAGTTTAAGCACTTGGGCTTTAGACCAGTTGTTTTACATTGGGAAGGTTTGTGGTCTGCACTGTGGTGGCAGGACAGGTAGCTTACATCCTTCTAAGTTGGGAACTGCTGATTGAGGGCTCAGTGTCTGTTATTCTAAAAGTGTATTAGTTCTGGTTTAAGCACCTGGGCTTCAGGCCAGTTATTTTACATTAAGAAGGTTCATGGTCTGCACTCTTGTGGGAGAAGAGGCTGGACTCTGCCCTTCTGAGCTTGGAATTTCTGGTTAAAGGCTTATAGTGCCTGCATATTTGAACTATTTCTTACTGTAATTGGTACACCTTGTTTGCTGTAGCATAGACTAGATCCAGGCCTGCTGAATCTAGTTTTGTTTGTATGCTTGTTATTTCCCTGAAAAGCTAATTCCACCTAAAACGTGGCTTTTCAGTGCTTCTGTGGATCCCTAATGATATCTGCATTGCTTACTGTACTTATTTCCTTGTTTCACTTGAAAGAAAGTTACTGTTTGTCATTTTTGCATTTAAGTTACCTGGCACTTGCTCACTAAAGCAATTATATAAGTCAGCACTAAAAAATTAAAAGCACTACACCCTCACAAACTCCCCCTGGAGTACTTTGCTCCCCATTGGCCATTTTTTCAATTATAAAGAAATTCCCAATACTATTCTAGCATGTCCAAAGGTCAGTTGTCAATCTCCTCTCCAGTCCAGCTGGTGAATCTGGGAATCTTGAGGCAATGTTACAACTGCCTCATGTACACAGACAACCCTCTCCTCCTCCCAACAAATTCCAACACATGTGAGAGATGCAACCATATAGCCAAAATGGAGGGTAAGCTCTTTCAACTCAGTACTGGCGTAACCAGTCAGGAGGAGAAGGAAACCACACTCACTAAAATTCCAGTCTCACATAGATCTACCACGACAGCAAACCAAACACATAAACACACAAAAACATACTTGGAGGCTCTAAATAAAAATCTGCCTAAGCAGCAGAGACCTCCAAAGCAGACACCCAAGCAACTGCTACCCCAAAACAAAACACGTGCAACACATAGCTCACAAAGCCAGTGTGCCGAACAGTCACAGCCCTTAAGGCTAAACAACACACCTGATACACTTGTAATAGGTGACTCTATCATCAGGCACACTGACGTCCCACTCACCAGGCTGAACAAGGAGAAGGTCACAGTGAGCTGCCTGTCGGGCGCTAGGATCCACCACATAACACAAGCACTCAGGTCACTCCAAGGCAAGTACAAATATGACTCAGTCATTGTCCATGCTGGTGTGAATGACCTGAGACATACCTCCCTGGACTACATGAAAAGAGACATAGAGGAGCTCTCTGAGCATGTAGCCCAGGCCGGTATGACCCTGACCTTGAGTAGCATCTTACCCTCGCCAAGAATGATGCCACAGTATGAAGACAACATTATCAATTTCAACAATTGGCTTAAGTATTGGTGTCATTCAAAGGGGAGCCAATGCCTGTCAGCCTGGAATGACATGCTCGACAAGCCACGATGCTTCGCTAGGGTCGGCTTGCACCTGTCACCCCTGAGCTTTCAGATATTGGCAAAGGCTCTTGCTACCCCCATAGTGCCTTTTTTAGGCAAGGCTCAAAAGACAAACCCACCTCCATAGGTATCACAAGGGATAAGAAACTAAGAGTAATGCTACTCAACGCCAGAAGTTTAAACCTCAAGATGCACTTTTCGAAACTCTCCTTAGCATGGAGAACATCGATATCTGTGCAGTAGCAGAAACCTGGTTCAAGGCTCTCGAGAGCACCCCAGCACTACCAGGTTATACCTCATACCATGCTTTTCGGCCCCAAAACTTGGACCGAACCACAAAAGGAGGGGGAGTATCAATATTCGTCAAAGATACCCACACCTCCAGGTTGGTGGCACAGCACGAAGCATCGGAGACTATCCATGTGCAACTAACAGTGGGTAAAACTGCCTTCCAGTTTATAGCCTGCTACAGACCACCCTCCCAAACCCAGGAACCACACTCAGCCTTCCTGAGAACAGTAGAAAATATGAAGGTCTCTCCAAACACCATTATATTGGGTGACTTCAACTACCCAACCATAGACTGGGAGCATTACTCTAGCTCCAACACCCTAGCCCAAAGGTTCCTAGAATTTATAAACTCAAATGCTATGGAACAACTTGTTACCACTCCCACAAGAGGGTAAAACATACTGGACCTGATCATCACCAACATGGGGACTCTATGCTCCAGAACAGAAGTGTATCCCTCACTGGTAAGATCAGACCATAAACTAATCTCACTGGATATTCACATCCTGACCCCACCCCATGCCCAGAAAACCACAGTGAAAAACTTCTCTAAAGCAAATTTCACACTCCTCAAAACCGAGGTGGAATCCTTCAAAGCCCCCGGGTCTGTGGATAATACGGCCCAGACAGCAAAATCCTTTATAAACGCATTCTATGAACACCTTCAGGAATGCTTGGATCATGCAATCCCAAATAAAACCAAGACCCAATCCTCCAAAGGCAGACGTCCTGTCTGGTGGACCCCAGCCATAAACAAACTATACAATAGAAGGAGGAAGCTACTACATGATAGAGCAAAATCCCAAAACGGGAAGGCAACTCTGATCAGTATTAGCAAAAAACTACGGGCACTCATAAAATCATCTAAGGCCAGCTTCGAGAGAAAAATTGCACAGGACACTAAGGATAATCACAAGGCTTTCTTTAGTTATGTTAGGAACCTGGGTGGGAATTCCCAGATATGCGCAGAATTAGTCCAAAATGACAGAAAATACACCAAACCCACAGACATTGCCAGCATCCTAGCTGACAGGTTCAGCACAAACTTCTCCCCCGCTTCCCCACCAAAAGGGCTAATATCTATCCCAGCAGAGTGCTGCCCCCCTGACATCTCAGATGCTCAGGTAAGAGCTGCCCTCTCCAAAGCAAGAAACACAGCATCAATGGGACCAGACGGTGTCCCGGGCTGCGTCCTACATGAACTCCAAGAAGAGCTAAACCCAAATCTAAAACTACTGTTCAATCTCAGCCTTACTACAGGATATGTACCCAAAGAGTGGCGTACAGCAACAGTGGTCCCTCTCCACAAAGGTATTGCCTCAACGGATCCTGGAAACTATCACCCCATAAGTCTCACTAACTTAGTCTGTAAAGCTATGGAAAGGATCAGCATGGACCTTATAAATAAAGATATTGGGGACCTACAGACACTGGCTCCTACCCAGTTCAGCTTTGTTAAGGGCAGATCCTGCCTGTTAAACCTGGTCGATTTCTTTGAAACAGTCACCAAGGCCATTGACAAGGGGAAGGTGGTCCACACAGCCTACCTGGACCTCGCAAAAGCCTTCGATACAATACCCCATTCGGGCATTATAGATAAGCTCACCAGCTTAAATATAAACCCATATGTCACTAGATGGGTTGCAAACTGGCTCAAGGACAGAACCCACATGGTTAGAATAGCTGGAGCCATATCAGACACCAAACCAGTTACAAGTGGCGTCCCACAAGGCTCAGTCCTGGGACCTCTCTTGTTCGGTATATATTTCTCGGAGGTACAGGCCAACATGGAAGGACTGTGACTGACCAAGTTCGCAGATGACTGCAAACTGGGCGCCATAATAGACTCTCCAGCTGACACAAGCATCCTCTAAAAGGGCCTCATAGAAACAGACAACTGGTGCCAGAGCCGTGGCCTCAAGCTAAACGCCAAAAAGTGTATAGTCATCCCTTTGGCAAAAACAAAGTGCCCACAAATTACCACATAGGTGGTAATCCATTAAGTACAGAAGAAGTAATTAGGGACCTGGGGACCCAAGTTGATAGCAATCTCTCATTTGACAACCACGTGGCCAAAGTGGTTAGAAAAACATTTTATATAGCCTACCTAATCATGAAGGGATTCACATCTAGATCAGGGGAGGTCATTGTGCCTCTTTACTCATCCCTCATCAGGCCCATAATTGAGTACAATGCTCCTTTTGGGATGTACCTTACCAGACACCTGCAGCAACTGGAAAGACCCCAAAAGTACCTCACCAAGAGGATCAAGGGGCTCAAACAGATGCCGTATGCTGCCCGGTTAAAGAAACTCAAGCTCTACTCAGTGGCATACCGCCTGCTCAGAGGCGATCTGTGCCTGACATATAAAGCCATGTCCAACCCGGAATTAATGGACATGCTGCACCTCAGAAAATCCAAATCCCATCGAGCTACGCGCTCGAGGGACTTGAACATCAGCACTGAAATAAATAGGACATGCTGGAGGGACAGATTAATAACCCAGAGGCTCCCTTCACTCTGGAATAAAATCCCAGTCTAGGTTAGGCAGAGTCCCACATCGACTCTCTTCAAGAGGAATCCTGATGAGTGGATGGGAGATCATAGGTTTACCACGAGTATCACTTCTGTGTCACTGTTAGACAGAGGCACAGTATACTAACCTCGAAAAAGGGCATAGCAAAATTAATTTAAAATGGGTGGCGAAAGCCATAGATGCTCTGGCTAGGCTTATAAATGCCCTAGGGCAGATAGCCTAGTATGAACCTATGAATCTATGAACATCCCTAGATCTAGACACAATCCCTTTGTTTATAATTTGTGCAATATAGAAAGACTTTCTCACAACAATGGACACATGTTGGTCAAAAGCTAGGCCACTGTCCACATAAGTTCACAAATCCTGAACAACTGGGGAAATTAGTCAAACTTATGAGTCTGTAATTGCATGGGTTTGTGGAAGGTCTTCTCTTATGCAGTAGAATGACTTTAGATGTTCTCCATTCATTTAGTACAGAACCTTTAAGGAGGCTGAGACTGAACAGTGTTGTTAGGGTTGTGGCTAAATTGTGCTTTATGCTATTTAATATGCATCTAGGGATTTTGTCAGGACCCATCGATGCAGTATTTTTAGCTTTCGATAGCACTTTTAGGACTTGATTTTGTGCAATAGCTGGAGGCAAGCCAGTTTCAGGTATGTCTTGAGGGGACAGACAGAGGGGAGAAAGGGATTCCATATCAGTGTAGGTAACATAGTTCACAGTTAACTCAGTGCATTCCTACACTGTGCTTTTGAGATTACAAACATGACTAAAAAATGCCTTGTGATTGTCTTTGAATTGGGATAGCTATTTTAGCCTCAAATTAGACTTTGGTGGATTTTGTTAACTTCCTGAGTTGTTTCTTTATTTCAGTGATAAGTGCTCTGACATTCTGGAAATTCCTCTTCTTACATTTGGTCAAAATTATTTTCATTTTATTATAGAAGTTATTGATTTTGTGCAACAGCTGGAGGCAAGCCAGTTTCAGGTATATCTTGAGGGGCAGACAGGTGGAGAAAGGGATTCCATATCAGTGTAGGTAACATAGTTCACAGTTAACTCAGTGCATTCCTGCACTGTGCTTTTGAGATTACAAACATGACTAAAAACATGCCTTGTGATTGTCTTTGAATTGGGGTAGCTATTTTAGCCTCAAATTAGACTTTAGTGGATTTTGTTAACTTCCTGAGTTGTTTCTTTATTTCAGTGACAAGTGCTCAGACATTCTGGAAATTCCTCTTCTTACTTTTGGTCAAAATTATTTTTATTTTATTATAAAGGTTATTGATATTCTACCATATGGGTTTATTTCTGGGGCCTCTCCTGCATGTGTTCCTATGGAGTACAGTTGCATCTATGCTGGTATAATGTGGTGGTTTACAATTCTGTGTATTCAGTAGAGTTAATTGGATTTGATGGGGATTTGAAGTTTGCCAGTGTATCACTTAGTAGAAGGTAGCTTGTCTTAAAGAAATTTCTAAAGATGCCTTTGGTGGAAGGAATCTCTGATTTCAGTTTTATTTCAAAGACTACTTTATGGTCAGACCTAACAAGTGTTTAAGATATGAAAGGGAGGGTGCAAGATGTTCCCATATTAGTAAGGCTAAAATCCAAGATGTTATCCTCCCTAGTGAGTACTTTGACTAATTGTCCCAAAGTATTTGTATTGACAGAGTCCAGGAATCTCTATGCTTGTGCACTATATGGTGATGTAGGTTTCCCAGTCTATAGTTGGATAGTTTAAACCACCTAGAAAGATGGTATTGGATTTAATACTGAGTGCTTCTAGCTCTGTAGATTGGCATTGTGGCTTTCTTGTGTCATAGAAAGAGTTCTATGGCTTTCCTTTATTGCACCCTTCCTACTTTTTGTAATGTTAACCTCCTACCTTCCCCCTTTTCCTGGCCTCCCTCACTTTAAACACTAGATTCCTTTCCTACATCTGAGCTTTATTTGGCTGCATCCAGCCTTTTCCTTCCTTCACTGTCATTGTCTCTCTGTTCGTGTCCTATCCTTTTGTTTCCTCCTTCTGTTTTCTTACTATTGCTTACAGTACTCTTTTAGTCCCTGTACTTCCTTGTACCCCTCCTTCCATGCCTCTTGTCTCCTCGATCCTCCTGTCCTGTCTTCCAGTGTTGCCCACCTTTTCCCTTCCCCTGCTCTCCTGTGATGCAATAATTCCCTTCCCTTTTTCCATGCTTTTCTTCTTTTCTCTCCTTGCTGGTCATTGTGATGCTGAATGACTCCTATTCTGTCTGTCTGAATTGCCCATTTCTTACAGTTCCTGAAAATCTCCTCAGTTTCAGTGCTTGTCATTTCAGTCTTTGTACCTTTTAGCAAAAGCATCCTCTAATAGGCTTATGAGGAGCAGTGCCCCTCTACTTTTTGCATACCCAACCCAATTCTTATCCTTCTCCAAGGCATATCCTCTCTTCCAGCCCTCATTTTTTTACTCTTATGCTCCCTAAACTGTAATCTCTCTCCCAGTCCTTTAGATCTTGCTAAACTAAATCCCATTCTTTAGTTCGCCTTTCTTCTTTGTTATGGCCCTGCTGTTTAATCTCACTCCACTCTGATACTATCTTGCTTTAGCCTGTTTTGGTAAAAATGATCTGCTCTTGATCCCTGTTTAAGGGAACTGTAAACTAGTCCTTCATTGTTGTCCATATTAAATTTGATTCTGCATTTTTAAGAGTGAGAAATGTTGCAGCTCTTTACTGCTTGTACTATCTGACTCCCACTTCCTAATCTTAGTCTTCTTATCCTTTAGTGTTTATCTCTTGTCTTTCAGAAAGTTATCATATTTCATACTACTAGAAACTTACTACTTATCTTGCTTAGCTGTTTGTCAGTTAGTAACTACCAACCGTGTTTCTGCTTCAGATACAGTGCAGTTCCTTGCAGCGAGGCATTTAGCTGCTTCGCACAGTCATACAATATCATATCTTTCCGTGCGACACTGTCCTTAACTACATAGAAGGAATTTGTTTCTATTTAGCCTGGGCTTAATTTTACACTCTGGTAAGTGCTGTTTAAGCAGTGATCACCACTTCTGTGTATTTCACCTCCACATCTTGTCTATGGGCAGTCATCTGGCCTGTCTTCATGTCTGATTTCATTTATACTTTCTTAATAGGTGCACACCTTCAAGATCGACAATACTCTTTCTCAGATAAGTATATGTCTGCTTTGTAATGTATTGACAGATGGCTTGCGCAGGATATTACAATCATTTGCTGAAAACTTGCTATTGTTTTCCTTCATCGACTTAATATTCACAAATTCAAATATTCTTTAATTTCCCATCACAGTTTGTCTCATCTAGAGGTGTAACTGCTGGTTACACTTTATAATAGATCACAGTAACACCTAAAGTCTTACTCCAGGGGGTTTAGCTTTTTAGTCTTTTTCTCTTCCCAAGACTAACCACTTAACACCTACACACTCTGTAAGAAAATGAAACTTCACCTTTTAGAAAGCACTTATTGGAGGTGTTTGGTTTTTGATGCTTATAATGTTATAATGTTGCTCTGGATTTTTTCCTACGGCATTTATATTCTGAGTTTTTGCCTACTTCTAGAACTTAATGGTGTGGTCCTCCCATGTAAAGTCTGTGGAGATGTTGCCTCAGGGTTCCACTACGGAGTCCATGCATGTGAAGGTTGTAAGGTAAGTAGGAATTATTACTGTGTGATGAAAACTGGCTACTTTTGTTCTTTGTGCTTTGCTGTAAGCAGACTTATGCAAATTATGATTTTTTATTATACAGACATAGATATTGCAGTTGTATTGTAGAGAGATAGTTTTGTGGAATTGCATTTTGGGGAGAAAATTGTAGGGAATTTTCATGGGGGTATATAAATAATATTGGCAGGTTTTCAAAATAAGCTCATTAAGTATTAATGCTCATGCTAGAAGCTGCGGTGGTGCAGCGATAGCATTGTTGCCTCACAGCAAGAGGTTCTCCTGTTCGATTCTCGGCTGGAGTGCCTTCTGTGTGGAGTCTGCATGTCCTCCCCACGGTCGAGTGGCATTCGAAAGACATGCGTGAATGGGAGCGCCTTTGCTGAAGGTTGGGCGTCGGGCTGGCAACTCGGCACCATAAAAATCTGCTGCCAATCATTAGCGGACCAGAGTTCCGCTGTGGCGACCCCTAACCGGGAAAAGCTGAAAAGACAAACAAAATTAATGCTCATGCTAGCCTGCTGTGAGTCATCTGCTGCACCCATCTGTATATTGTGGTTGATCAGATGCAACTACTTATGTTGTTCATTGTCTTTCAAAGATGATACACATCATACAGAATGGGGAACTGGGCATATGCATATGTATATATATATATTTATGTTTCTGTTTGGGAGGTGGAGTGCAAAGGAGGGGAAACACTATTCAACTGAAAAAAGGATAGTCCAGAATGAAATTAGGTTGTTTTATACATTGGAAAAACCTGTTTGACATTCCTCCTGTAACCTGGTTAACACCTTGGAAAGGTGTTTACTGTTTCAACACTGACCAATTTACATCTCCTTTCTTGCAGACTGATTTTATAAGAAGAAACTCATGTGGTAGTTGGTGGCCAGGTTTTTGCTGAGTATTGCTCTTTGCTTTTGCTAGTCCTATCTTATTTATACACTGTACACCCTTTTGCAAATGGAGCACATTCCTATTTGTATTGTTGCTGAGAGGTCTATAGTACATTGAAGGTTCAATTCAGTTCATCCACATTGCTCACATATTTGATGATATGTAAAGCATGTTGTAGTTTACCAAAGTAAAACAAAAACTGAAATGATGATTTGTAGTAAAATTATCTTGTAAACATAGATTCGTCAGTTCCACTGAAACCTGAGGGTTTTTATTTAAAATATCTTGTCTGTACCCAAGGGTATTTTTGTGGCACCCAAGTATTTCTGACATATGCAATGTATGATTCACTCATATATGTCAAAGGATGCACTGGGACTAGAAACACATGTTCATGAATAGACTGTATAATGCTGGAGCTGTGCATAGACCTACATCTTCAGAAAAGGTTAGGGCTGATGTGTCAGTCATTAGGCAAATAATACAGTTATATCTGATGTTGTCCATTTCATTCTTCCTCACCACTGGGTCACTGGATCCAATATTGGATCCAAACTGGCCATTCCAAAAGATTGATGCTACAAGTCTCTAGCTCCCTCCACTCCCATATAATGCCTGCATCTCCTCTAAGTCCTCAGCTCTTGTTTACCACCTTCCTGGCTAGATGTGATTGTGGTGGTCTCGAGCTACTTTTCAGATAAGTGTTAACATTTTTTCAGTGATTCTCTGCTATCCATTTCCTTCTAGTGCATCTTAGAGTTTACTGTAACTTTTCCTTCACCTTCCCTCCCATTCTCAATATGTCATTGGCATTAGGGCTGTGTCTTTTTCCTATCCATGCTCTTTCCCTCCCATATGGCCATTGGCCTACATTTTATCCCTGTTAACTGTCTTCTCTGTAACAAAAAAAATAAATAAATAATCTTTCCCTGTATCCTTAATCTGCTAAATACTGTTGCTTTTGTGGTTAGAGTTGGTAGTGTGTCTGTGCTTGTGTGTGGTTTTTGCTATGTGTGTGTGTGTGTGTGTGTGTGTGTGTGTGTGTGTGTGTGTGTGTGTGTGTGTGTGTGTGTGTGTGTGAGATGTGTTTGTACAGTGGCAGGCAATCCACCAGATTTAAATGTTGTGTTTCTTGTGGGCACAAAATCCTGCATTCAGACTCGAATGAAAAATGCGTGCATCGCTTGAGTACTTCTCATTTGGAGCAAGTCTGTGAAGTTTGTGCGTCTTTCAATCCCGGTACTTTAGAGAATTGCTGCAACAAGTTAATCTTGAAGGGGCTTTTGCCCTCATCTAGTCAAGGATCTGCCAAGCCTGGGGTTTCAAAAGAACCAAAGAAGTGGGACTTTACAGCCTTCTCAGGGCCTTCTACTTCATTTTCTGAGAAGAAGCAAAAATTGTCAGATCTGCTACAATTGGATCCAAAAAACAGCATATTTATTTCGGATCAGAGGAGTTCCTCAGATCTGGCATTATTTTTGCCAGATGTAGAGCCTTCACGGATCTGCTTACTTCAGATCCAATAACTATGGTTTCTAGGGTGCCCTCAGATCCTTCAGAGGTGGTTTTGATTTGGAGATCAACTTCTCCAAACAAGTCTTCTACAGGTCCAAAAGCCTCAGATCCAAGATCTCAGAGCCATGTGCTGAGACAAGAAAAATCACCATCTTCAGCTAGGTCTACCCATTCTTCTGTCTACTGTAGGTCCTCTAGACTTTCCCATTCTGACATGGACAGGATAATGCAGAGTTTGCTCAATGCTCAGATTGAGATGGGGCTTTTGCCATCTCTGTCCCATCTTGGATCCTTGAGAGCCCCACCACCATTTATTGTGACTCCTCTTCCAATCTGACACTCCACTTTGGAGCCCCAGGATCCAGATACCTTGAGAGAGACATCATCGGGGCCAAGGATGGTGCTTTCCTTGACTCCGGCAGTGTTCCAAACTGGCTTGGCTCATGTGCTGTCAGAGCAGAGGGAGTAAATATTTTTTTTTTGTAAGCAATGTTTATCTTGATCTGGGATACCAAACATTAACTATCACTATTCTGCAATATATCAATCATACATCCTGTGTAATCAATAGAATCAAAAATAACTACACCTCCACTCTTATCTGGTTTCATGATTCTAATATCCTTATTGAAGGTCTTTGTGTTTCACTGTTGCAGTCATCACATTTGGGTTATCTGCCTGCAGGTAGCCCTCAGCTGGCCTGAATACCAGAGTCTTGGGATTTCTGTGTCAGATGCTGTCGCTTCTTCCATGACGTCAGGTTGTCAGGGGTATAAAACATAAAAAATCTTGCAGCCAGAAAAAATGCCGTACTTTTGAAACGAAAATTTATTGTTAGCACTTTTGTCACCTTTCATTAAAGGAACTTCTTCAGACATTTGTAATATCTCAATTTACAATTTAAATAGTCCCAAGTTGATGACATCATTGACCTCCCATTATCCAAATTCAGCAAGTATATAAGTAAATACATTCAGATTTCTTTGTGTATAAAAACTTTTTAAACCACAAACAAATTCTTCACTGATATTAATTACAGAAATGTCAAATATTAAATGCCTCCATAGAAATGTTTTTTACCTGGTTAATGCTTTAAGTTTTAAAATACATTTCAGGGAACAAGAATCATTCAACCCAGGGTAGGAAAAGGCATTTACTCTCAGTTGCCATAGCAACTCCCTCTCCTCGAGTCTTAAAGCCCAAGGACTCCTCCTGGGATTCAGATCTATTTTCTCAATAACCATAAAAAGGAAAGTGTGGTTGGTGTGTTCCAAAATATGCTTGGACAAAGCATTGTTGTGGTCCTGTCTACTAATACTATACTGGTGCTCGTATATCCTTTGTCTAAAGTGCCTCTTGGTCTTTCCTATGTAGAAAGAGGGGCACTTTTGGCACCTGGTAAGTATATAACACCTGTTGTCCCACAGTCAAATTTTCCTTCTAAGGAATATTTAATATTCCCTATAGTAAATGAGG
The DNA here is from genome assembly GCF_019279795.1 of Protopterus annectens. Taxonomy (NCBI): domain Eukaryota; kingdom Metazoa; phylum Chordata; order Ceratodontiformes; family Protopteridae; genus Protopterus; species Protopterus annectens. Next base: position 400,729,049 of record NC_056732.1, read on the forward strand.
AAGAAGTTTCTTTATGTTTACAAGAAGAACATCTTCCACACCGACCACACTTTCCTTTTTATGGCCTTCAAAGACCTTATTCTTCCAGGACAACTATTGGTAAAGACAGACAACACCACAGTTAGGTGGTACATAAACAAGCAGGGAGGAACCCATTCCTGTCCACTCTGCTGACTAGCCATGGCTCTGTGGAACACAGCCTTGAGCAACCAAGTGAACCTACAAGCTCAACTCCTGCTGGGAAAACTAAATTCACTGGCAGATGACTTAAGCAGAAATCTCATGGATCCACACGAATGGAAACTGAAACCCAAAATATTCAAGCTCTTGAGGAACAAATGGGGGGCATCAGAGGTAGACCTGTTTGTCTCCCCTCAGAACTACCAATTGAACAAATACTGCACCAGAACTCCCCACAGTCAAGCTTGGAAAGTGTATGCCCTGTCCTTTACCTGGGAAGGCCTGTCAGTTTATGCCTTCACCCCTCTGCCTCTCCTCTCGAAGGTTCTTCTAAAGATCACACAGGACAAACCAAGGACAATACTGATTGCACGGGACTGGCCATGCCAGCACTGGTACCCCCTTTTGTGCAGTCTGCCATGGTAGCACTGGTACCCCCTTTTGCACAATCTGACAGTACTACAACCATGGTACCTGCCTCAGACCCCTTCTCTTCTGTCCCAACAGGTGGGCCAGATTCTGCACCCTCAGCTTCAAACCCTGAACCTTGCAGCCTGGCTAATCTCTGAGCTCACCTCTAGCAACCCTCAGTAAGCAGGTGCTGGATGTTATTCTTGAGGCAAGGAGGCCTAGTACTAGAAAATACTATTCAGAAAAGTGGAAAAGATAATGTTCCTGGAGCCAGTCTCAGGGGATGGGCACAACGGTGCCCAGCTTACCTCATATTCTAGATTATTTAACAGAAATGTTCCACAAGGGCCTATTTTACTCTTTAATTAAGATTCATGCCTCAGCCATATCAGCGCATTATAATACTGAGCCACCCCTTTTCTCTCATCCACTACTAAAACAATTCCTTAGAGGGGCCAAAAATTGAATACCCCCCCAGGAGAGCCCCCACTCCAGCCTGGGATCTTAACTTTGTGTTGGAAAAACTTACTCTTCCCCCCTTTCAACCAGCTGCTATAGCAAATATTGAAATTCCTGTCTTGGAAAACAGCTTTACTTCTAGCCATCACTTCTGCAAGAAGAGTGTCTAAACTGCAGGCCCTTATGGCAGTGGAACTCTTCATTATCTTCCATGCAGACAGGGTTTCCCTCAGGACCAATCCATCATTTATGCCCAAGGTGGTGTCTAGTGTGGCTCTGAACCAGTCTATTCATTTGCCTACATTTTTCCCCTAATCCCCAGAATAAAGGGGAAAGGATACTGCATTCCCTGGATGTGCACAGACAGCTTAGATTCTATTTGGACAGGGCTAATCCTCTCAGAAAATCTGACCAGCTGCTAGTCAGCTTTGCTGCAGGAGCAGAGTGGAAGGCCATTTCAAACCATTTCCAAATGAATAGCACACTGCATCCATTTCTGCTACAAGCACCATGGAAAACCTACCCCACAGGAGATAAGAACACATTCCACTAGGGCTGCATCTACCTCTACTGCATTTCTTAGAGGAGTCCCTACCAGGGACATCCTGGATGCTGCAACCTAGAGCTCTGTACATACTTTCACCAAGCATTACCACTTGCCTATTTTTTCTAAATCCAGAGCTGGATTTTCCACAGCAGTCTTACATGGCCTGATTGCTAGCCCTAATGCTCTTTAACTACCTTCACCCTTCCTTAGCTTTGGGAATCAACCCAAATGTGATGACTGCAACAGTGAAACATGAAGAACATAGTACAGTTGTGTACACTTACCATAAATGTAAATGTTTGAGTGTATTCACTGTTGCAGTCTAAGTTACCCTCCCTCCAGCCCCCTGACTTCTCTTGTCTTTTACCTATCCTATTTGTTTGGTATATATTATATCATGTGTATTTGCTTTTTGCTATGGGTGTTCCATACCATGTAATTGCTTCCAATTGTGAGGGCACCTGACATCTGGGGCAAGAAAAACTGATGTAATGGTGTCGGCTGCATGTTTTATACCCCTGATGACCTGACGTCATGGAAGAAGTGACAGCATCCGACGCAGAAATCCCAAGACTCTGGTATTCAGGCCAGCTGAGGGCTACCTGCAGGAAGATAACCCAAATGTGATGACTGCAACAGTGAATACACTCGAACATCTACATTTAAGGTAAGTGTACACAACTATACTTTTTAAAGAGTATGTTAAAGTGTCTTTTCATCCTCATCCAAGTTGCTAAAATATTTAAAACCTTGAGTAGAAAAATATCTGTGACTGTCTAATGTGCATGCCTTTTTGAATGCTGAAACCATTGGGTGGGGTGTAGGATTATAAGTACTTTTCTTCCTAAAAATGCTGGGTCTTGGATTGGATTTTCCTTCAAAGTGAATGGAGAGGTTCATCTTCCTAGAGAAAATTTTTAATTCAATTAAAACATCCACTAAATTAGTTCATTTTTTAGGAATTGTGAAGTTTGAACAATTATCCATGTCATTTACTTAACGATTACTTGTTTTAAATTAATTTTATGTCTGTGGGGATTGGTTCTTTTTAAGTCAGATGATTAGTATGTGGGATTATAAATATATTGATTATGTTTATTCACGTAGTTGTGGTGATGCCCCATCTCTTTCTAGGGATGAAAACGCATTTCATGTTTTTTATGTGCTCAACTCATCCTTGCATTAATAAAATTCAGTGTGTACCATTACATGTTCAAGTTCATTTGGTGGTCGAGGCTTTCCTTACTGGATTCCTTTGAGCTTTGTTTAATCTTTTTTTTTCCCAATCTCCATAAAAATCTTCACATTCAGCTTTATCACTACACCATTTCTTTCTTTCTTTATTTAACTGCTTAATTTTTTTCCTGTTATACATTTTCTCATGGATTATCACAATAATATTTTCTCATATTTTTATACCACATTCTTCTGTCTTCTTCTATTTCATCAGGGTTTATTTTCCACGTTTATTTTTTGTTGATACTTCTCAGTTTCTTCATTATAATATTCTTTTATTGTTTATATCTTCTTGTTGCTTTCCAAAATTCGTCATACTTATATTCAAATAACCTTGTTACTAAATTCACATTTTTTTTATTTAACCATTTCAGAACCTTATACAAATTTATTGATGCATTGTACACTATTGGATTTAACATGCCCAGTCCTCATTCTTCTTTGTTCATATAGAAGACTCCTCTTTTAACAGGATTTAATCTAGAGCCCCATATGAGTAAAATATATTTCTAACAATGGCTTCTTATATACTATCAGAATCATAACAATACTTGACAAATATGCTTTTTTATGTAATAATATTGAATTAATTACACTTGCTTTCTTCTCATAAGCTAATCTGTAAGTTTACTGTAAAACATAAATATATTTCAAGTCTTATAATACTGCTTCCCATTACTTTTTTTTTCCATTCGTAACAAAATTTATTCCTAATTCAGATATTTCTCTCATAGAGAATTGTACATCTACTATTTTTATTTTATCTCCCATTCCTTTGTTTTTATCTTTAGAGTCATACCTATTTCTTTTAGTCAACTAAATAAAATATAACTTCTCTCATCCATTGTCTGTTTTTAGTTGTTATAATATCATCTGCATATGACATCATAACTAGAATTTCAAAGTCTGCATGAATTACATATTTTGCATTCTTCATTTTATAATTAACCTCACTGTCTACTGTATTCATAACTAATACAAAGTACTACTTGTAGGACACCATTGTCTTATACCTATTTCTTTACTGTAGCAACCATTCACCAAACCTTTTATGTTGTTACTGTTATGTGATATCATACAAACTTGCTTAATTTTATTACTTTGTACATTTCCATTATTTCCCACAGCATATCATGTTGTATTGAATCAAACTCTTTATTAATATTACCTACCTTAAGTTTTATATCTTCCCTTCTTTTTAATATAGCTTCCACTATTTCTGTCACTATCATTAATAACTCTTGACATGTTTTTCCTTTCATACCATATACACTTTCCTCTGTTATGTACTGCATCAGGTCTCTATTAGTTCAGCAAAAATTTAGTTCAGCAAACAGCATTTTAGGTGCACTTATATTGAACATGCTGTTCGTTGAACTGTTCATACTGAGATTCCAGTAAAGTGAAGATTGGGAAACTTGCCCTTTCCTCACTGTATTGTGATCTCGGAGTTGGTATATATAATTAATGGGGGGGCACAGCCCCCCACCACATGAGTGGAATTCGATGAATGTCATTTCTGATGAAATGCCTTTCATTGACGTGACTTTCTACCGAATTAATATGGACCCACTGCATCTTATTCTCAAAGCTTTTCTGTACTATTTTCATAAATATCTTATAGTGCATGTTATTTAACAGAGTTGGTCTCTGATTCTTTATTATCTTCTTTTTCTGTTTTTCCATATAAATTTTAATATTCCACTACATAGTTCCTTATGATTTAAACATTCATCTAATCACTCATTAAAACACATAATACATTTTTTTTGCCATTCTTCTAAATGTTTATACATTTCAAATCCAGTTCCGTCTGGACCAGCTTCTGATTCTGTATTTTAACTCTTTAAATACATTATCTACTTCATATAAAGTAATCTCTTTCTCAAATTCCTTGTTAAGTTGTTCAGAGAATTTTTTTACTTCCCATATTCTTGTACTTTCTCTCTTTTTCTATCTAGACATATCGTCCACATAACTTAAAACAATTTCCTTACTCTGGTGTTGACTTTTCTTTAAATTTCCTTCTTTATCTTTCATTTCTCTCATTACACTACTGTCCTCCTTCATGTCTTCTTCTTCTTTTTTCAGCTTTTCCCGGTTAGGGGTTGCCACAGCGGATAACCTGTCCGCTCATGATTGGCAGTGGAGTTTTACGGTGTCGAGTTGCCAGCCCGGCGCCCAACCTTCCACAGAAGGCACACACACACACACACACACACACACACACACACACACACACACACACACACACACACACACACACACACACACTCACACCTAGGGCCAATTTAGAGTGTCCAATCTACCTACAGCATGTCTTTGGGATGTGGGAGGAGACCGGAGCACCCGGAGGAAACCCACACGACCACAGGGAGGACATGCAGACTCCGCACAGAAGGCACCCCAGCCAAGGATTGAACCGGAGAACCTCTTGCTGTGAGGTGGCAATGCTAACCACTGCACCACCGTGGCCACCACTACTGTCCTTCTTCACTATCTTACTTAATTTGCTGATATTTCCCTTGTAAAACATATCTTTGTTTATATAATAATTCCTTGATTTTTTATAGTTTCTTTCATAAATTTCTTTCTGTTTTTCATAATATTCCATGTCACTGTTATCTAAGTTCTATACTGCATCTTTATATGTTTTAATATATTCCTGTTTTTCTTTCTTTCTTACGTTATCCTAACATTGTTAAAAACTTTGTTTGCATGTCTTTTTAAAAGTAATGCACCATTCAGACCAACCATCATAAAGTATTTTCATCGTGATATGATCCTTCTATAATTGTATAATTAATTTCTTTCCTTTTTCATTTATTGTTTTATACCCATTCCTGTTTTAATATATACTTTATCATTATACATTTCTATCTATCTGAAAAAACCTGTTGCAATAGTTTTTTCTTCTGCTATACATATTCCTTGTGATATTATAAAGTAATCAGTTTCAGATTTTAATGTACCTTCTGTGCCCCTGATTTTTAGTTCCATATAGCCACTTTCCCACATTTCATAACTTCTCCTATTTTATGTCTTTTTCTCTTTTCTTTTTATTCCCCCTTAAATCACAATGAAACTATTCTGTTAGTGTAATAAGCATATTTACAACTACATAATCTAATATCATTTGAAATAAATGTTCCCTTTCTTTACAACTCATATAAGCATAAATAGTTATAATTCTGTAAACCTTCCCTTGCCATCTTAAATCTGTAATTGTTAGTCTTCCCATTCTTGCTAACAAGACGTGTAAGATATTTACTACTCTTCTGCATAATAATGCTATTCCTTTACGCTGCTCATTTTCCATATTCCATACTATCTCTGTGTCACATAGTTTTCTGTCTGTAATTTTACTTCATATGTCGGAAAACTTACATTCTCCAAAATAATAATGTTTACATCACATTTATTACACCATTATCAAATTCCTAGCCTTCTTATTATATTTTTCATACTGTTTATATTAACTGAAATAATTATTAAATCATTCCTTTTTCTGTTCCTTTATTTAAAGGATATACTTTTCGTATTGTACTTTCTGATATACTCATATATATATATATATATATATATATATATATATATATATAAAATGTAATACGTATCCATTTTCTTTCTTCTTTTCTTTTATATAAATACATTTTCATTTTGTTTTTCTGTCTTTTACTGTCTTACCAATAGATTGTTTGTCCTCTTACCACTTTCCAACTTATATCTTCTTCATTGCTAACTTCCAATTCTATTCCTATTTTCTCTTCTTTTTCTTTTCTTTTAATATCTCCCTTTTCTTTTTCTAAAGTTTCATCTATTTCTACCTCTGCTTCATTTCCACTTGGTTTTTTGTCATTTCCGTAATGCTTCATTCTCTTTTTCTTTACATTCCATCCATGTATGTCCAGTTTTTTTTACATTTGTAACATTCACATTCACATTACTTTCCATTATGTCCAATTTCCACCCATATATAATTTTTTTATCACAATTATTCACTAAATGTCCTTCTTTCTCACAAAAAAAACATGCTTTTTGTTGTCCCCACTATTTTACAATACTTTTGTTACCTTCAATGTTTATTTATAGTTCTCGGAATGTGCACAATTTTATCAATTTCCATTTTTAAAACAATGTTGCAATCCCATCCCCAGTCCATAAACCCCTATTATAGACTTTTGAAATATCCATTACTTCTCTACATATATTTTTAAATGTCATTTTAATGTCTCTCTTTCTACCTCTGTTCGAAACTGTGTGTGCACTTTCTTTTTTGTCTCTCAAAAAGATGCTTTAATCACATACTCATTTCACGGATTGTCATTCTGCCTTTTTATAATCACACAAAAGCTTTTTCATGCCTTGTGCATTCTCAAAAAGATGTCACAAAATGTATCTTTATTAATCAAAATGAAAGCTCTTACCTCTTGTGTTTTTCAAACCCAAAAGTAAAATTACAGTGTCCCATACCTCATATCTATTACTCCAGACTTCTTTTACTTTGTACTCTAAACACATATTTTCTTTTTGAAATTACCTCTTTCTTCTTTTCTTTCTGTCCCCCATGGCTAGTTATGTCTGTCTCAGCATACATTTTCTGTATTTGTGTGCTGTCCCCTTTCAGGGTCATTTCTGCTTCCTCTTTCAGTATTTTTTCCATAATATCTCCCCATGATACTTCATTTTCTAGCTCACTCTGCTCAATTAAGTCCTTTAATAAATCATCCCACAACCCTCCTGATTGAAGGGTAGGGTTATAACTATACATTTTTGTCTGACTGGCTCCTCCTTTTCAACAAATATCTGTTTTTGAAACAACATCTCTGAATCCAATGATGCATTCATCACTCCTTTCATTGAGTTGGTGTTCAACTCTGATCCCTTCATTGTATTTTCTATCTTGTACACTGTCCTTCCAGCCATCACTGCTCTAGGAACAGGACTTGAGCATGTACTTGCTTCTTAACTCTTACACAAGTACTGATCATGAGTAAGCCCTAGACATATCTCCCCTAGTAGCACATATACCACCTCTGGTCTCCCCTGAAAAGAGGCTGCTAACCAAGTGGTACTAACCTGGTCAACAAAGATAAATGTTTTCCATGGTTTTACATATGTGGCTGGTCAGGCTTTTGGTTCATAGGTTCATAGGTAGGTACTAGGCTATCTGCCCAAGGGCCTACGTAAGCCTAGCCAACAGGTTTCCGTGGCTTACGCCACCCAAGAAAGTTATTTTCCTGTGCCACTGTTGAGCAGAGACACAGATGTGATCCACAGGGTATATTTCCTATTTCCCATCCACTCATCAAGATTTTTCTTGAAGAGTGCTAATAAAGAACTTTGCTTGACATAGATGGGTAGCCTGTTCCAGAGTATGGGAAGTCTCTGGGCTTTTGGGCCTGTAATTTCATGGGTCCAGGGAAGGTCCTTCTTTATTCAGGAGAATGACTGTAGCTGCCATTCTGGGAATTATTCTTCTTAATTTTGGTCCAAATTCTCTTCCTTGTATTATGAAACTTGTTCATATTATGGTTCCACCATCAGGGTTTGTTTCTGGGATTTGCCCTGTACTTGTTTCTACAGGGTAAGGCTGCATCTGTGCAGCTGTTTACATGCTAGTATGGTGTGGTGGTGTAGCTTTCTGCAGATTTAGTGGAGTTAACTAGTTTTGGTGGGAATTTGAAGATTGCCAATGTATAACTTAGGCTCAGGCAGTTTGTATTAGTGAAATTTCTTAGGTACTTAAGATGGAAGGAATGTCTGATTTCATTTTTATTTCAAAGAAGTCTTTATGGACAGATCTAACAAGAGACAGAGACATGCAATGCATGGTACAATATTTCCTCCAGTTTAGTAAAGATGAGATCCAAGATATTATTCCTCCTAATGGGTACTCTGACTAATTGTTCCAGGGTGTCTGGTGGTAGTGTAGGTTTCCCTGATTATGGTTGGATAGTGTAAATCACTTAAGAAAATGGTATTAGGTTTAATGCAAATTGACTCCAGTTCATGTATATAGGCATAGTGGGTTCCTGTGTCATTGAGGGAATTCTGTAGACAACTAACAAATGGTATGGGAACTTTCTGATGGTTATTTGGACATGAAAAAAGTTATAATGCATAAAGCTGCTTTACTAGCCTTGATGTGAGTGTCTTCTAGATGAAGAGCGATACCTAAACCTTTTTTCCTCTGTTGCGCAATAGCTGGTCTGCACAAGTTGAAAGTGTCATAGCCCTGCACAGCCAAAGTTCTCAACACCATTTTAAACCATGTTGCAGTCACTACACATATGTCTACATCCTCTGTGGTTAGAATAGATTATAATGAGTAGAGTTTCTTGTTTAGGCTCCTGGCATCGATCAGTAATACCTTCAAATTTTCCTTTGCTTGCTTTGTTATGTTGGTAGGTTTATCAGGCTGACATTGCCTATCGAAGGTACTATGGGTCAGAGAATGTCTTTGCCAGTAATCAAAACCCTAGATGGGACAGATGCAGGCCATCCCTGGTGAGGCACGGTCTGTCAATCATATCCGTCCAGGCTGATAAATATTGGACACCTTCCGAATAACACTAAACTAAGCCAACTATTGAAGTCAAGTACTATATGCTCGTATTGTGACATAATCCTTGGAGAAGGCAGAATGCTACTCATTGCTATGCTTATACCTGCCTGGGACACAGTCTGAGAGCACCATCATGTCTCTCTTCATATAGTCCAGTGAAGTACATCTTAAGTCATTGACGCCCACATGTACTATGACAGAGTGTGTGTGATGTGATGGATCCTGGCACCAGGCAAGCAACTAACTGTAACGACTCCTCTCTGGGCCAGTAATCAAGGAGCCTGAATCCTCACCACTGACACTGGAGAGAGACATGCACTTGGAATACAAATGGATACACTCAGTATTTCCATATGTAGACCTCTCTGTATCAAGCATAGAGCACACAGGGAACACACTCAACCTGGGGTCTGGATTTCTCTATATCTGTCTCCCTCCAGGTCTCCAGTAAGACTCCCCACTGGTACAGCTGTACCAAGCCAAGTCCCCCAGCACGCTGTCTGTGAGACCAGTGCTTTGTGTCCCTGCCCCAAGTTGCTGACATACCCACACACTGTGAGATTTGATTTGTCACAGACACACTTGTACACACACACACACACACACACACACACACACACACACACACACACCTGAGAAAGGCTGGGATAGATTTATCTACTGTGTCCCCTTCTGCCCAGAGTACAAGGTAGTTATCACTGCCACCAGACACTCCACGAACAGCTACTCTAAGGCCCTTAACAAAGGATGTTGAATTATACTGTGTAATATTAATACTAATACAAATAGTAGTAGTTGACCAAGATAGCTAGGCCTTCTGGAGTCACCCACATAGTGTCACCAAATAAATATAACCACTCTCAAAGGTTAAATACTTTCTACAAGGACCAGCCACAATAAAAGTTTGAAATATATTTTAATAATAAATAATAGAAGAGCATGACAATACTGATTATATATTTACAGTAAACCACAGAGATCAGATCACGGGAAATATTGAAAACAACACTGATGGACAGCCTCATACAACTAAAGAAAAACTGTCATGATAATACTATATATATATATTTACAGTAAATCACAGAGTTCAGATCACAGGAAATAATGAAAGCAACATTGATGGACAGCCTCTATCAAATAAAGAAAAACAATATCTAAACTAAGCTTCACTATATTCCTAAAGCGAATCTAGGAGAATTACTATTCCCTAATAACTTACTTGATAGAGAAAGGCACAATTAAATACATGAGCAGTCTTTCTAGTCAGGTTTCCCAAAACAGAACACTCCATTTTCAGAGATTACTCCCTGTAAAACATAATATCCAGGATGGCTTGCAGAATGACCTCATCTGGTAATGTAACTAAGTTCTCACAGGAACCCCTTTTAAAGCTGAGACAGGAATTTAGCATAGACAGCTACAGTACACATCTTAAATGTTTATGGCAGTGTGTGGGGCTTCCCTCTTTTTGCTGAGCTAATGAACAAAGGCACCTTCCAGACCCACCATCTCTAGTCCTGTTCAACACAGTGGTGTGACATTTTAATGGTTTAACAACTCATTTACATTTCCGTTATTTTTCATAAAGTAAGCTAGCTGGTTAACCTTTACTGTCCCAGTGTCATCTATTAAAACATATACATTTAATTCAGTTACAGTAATACATGCACATTTCTTTTCATTCCAGCAGGGTGTACTGTTGATATATTTTAACACAACAAAGCTCACAAATACATTTCGAGCACAAGCATCTGTACAAATCAGTTTGATATAAAAATGACATATAATTACTTATAAAATTCCAGCTAGCTGTGCTGGCACAAGTTATACATCCATTGCCATACTTCGCCTGGCATGGCTGGCAGTACCTCCTATCATCACACTAACCATCACTCTTTCCTTGCTTGCCCTGGTAAGAGGTACATCTGTATATCGTACAATGGAGTCACATATAACAAGAATGTTTGATGGGTAGATGCATTTTGTGCTATGTGAGGTGGTAGACTTAACTTGCTGAATGTGCTTTATGCCTGTGTTATGTTTTGGGGGACTTTGAGGTTTAAGCAGGTTAATGTTTAGAACCGTAGCATATGATGGATTATGTGTATTGTGATACTCATGGTGAGGTGTGATGTGTGGTGTACTGCTGAAGACTTTGGAGTCTGAGTTTACTGTGTGTGAGATTTTTGCCAGAAAGGACATTATATATGTTCATCCCTCACACACTCTGTTATGCTGGTTAAGTAATAAATGATCATCAGGCAGCATGAGACAATTCCTACACTTTCTCAAGATACCCATCTCAATCAGGCTGGCTACAGAAGTTGTACCGAAGTAGTGGTCAATGGTTTTGACAGAATAAGTTGGAGTCAGGGTTGACTATAACTGCTTGGAGTTCAGTTTGTTTAAGATCATGTTTGGGTGGAGTTACTGTTAAGGTGTGGGGAAATGCCAGGTTATTTGGTTGGAGTGTGCTGCAGCTAAATGTGTGTTTATTTCCCCTCAGCATAAAGTATTTGAGCCTCAGAGCTGGATTTGTAAAGTTGTATAGATTTTGCAAGTCACTTATATGGAAAAAAGCTCTTAAACAGATAACCCACTGCAGAGTGAGTCCAACAGCAGCAGTGAACTGAGCACAGCTCATCACAGCATTTTTTTGTCCCTTTTTCATGACTAGCTTGTTTTTGCATTTTAGGGCTTTCTACAAGTACCAGAGTTTTGAATAAAACACGATGGACTGGTGCAGCTTTTACTTAACCCTATGTCTCGGAGCTACAGATCAATGACCCTAGGTAGGATAGAATTTCAGAAGCTTTAGCTTTTACAGTGCAGCAGGGGAAGAACCTAAAATAGTGTACAGTAGTAGAGGGTAGCAGGAGAACAATAATTAATATATCAGTGGGGGCTGGAAGGGCTGTAACTTTGTAGTGGACATAAGGACAGGGAGAAACAGTAAAATGTATCCACAGCAGCAAATACAGCAACAGAAGCACTGGAATGCAACTTTAGGCAAGCAAATGATAAGCAAAATATATTACTGTTAACAACCAAATGAAATCTAAACAGTTGTAGATGTACAGACACAAAAATCCTGCAGCGCAAAATACAGTGTTGCCACTATTGCAATCCAAACCACAGTTTAAGGCACTGGATCAGGCAGAAATTTGCCATTAACACTGCTTATGGAAAAATGCAGTAGCAAATGACTAACTGAAGCTCAGATCCTGCCATAGTTCACAATTCATCCACAATTGTAAATTAAACTACAACACCAAAGTCCAAGACTGAGTTAAAATGCAAACAGTTAACGTTTACAAACAGTTGTACTTATGGTGGTAGAACTACAGTTCAGTGTATAAACAATGCTCAAATCTGGCAGTAATTCATAATTCTCCCACAACTGCAAATGAAGCTACAAGACTAATATCTCAGAACAAGTTGTTCTTGATACAAAGTGAGACAAGTGGTAGAAATTACAGAAATAAATGAATCAAAATGAAGGTGACTTTCACTGCAGCTTAAATATGCAATAATTACCAGGTAATGATTGAAGCAGAGGCTAACTCAAACTGTAAGAGTCTAAGGGGTGGGCCTTCCATTTTCATTTATCAGTGCCCAGCAAAATGAGCAGAGGAGAGGAAATGAGACTGGCTAGAGCTTTCAAGGCCAGATATGCAGTAGAGGCAGTCAGCTCAAAAAACTCCCAAGTTTAAAAGAACAACAGGGAAACTGTAAGTGGGTAGGCTGAAACAAAACTGATTTAAACAATAAAATAAGTGCATTAGTTTAAATGCACTTCCCTGAATGCAAAACAGAGTCCATATGCTTTGTTTGTTTTTAGCTTGAGGAGGGCCTTTCAGCTTCCAGGAGTCAAAGGCAATGATGGCTAACTCCTGTAATACAAAATACCAGGAAGATGGAAATAGCTTAAAGCTCTAGCCAATAGTGCTTATCTTCCCAGAAGAGCAGAAACTCCCACTCTCACTGGTTTTAATTATCACAAGCTCTAGCTGCAATTCACACAGCTGGCAAAAGCTGGCTTTATGTTTTGTGTTTAAAAAGTGACTAAAGTAATTAGATGTGGAATTCTGATTAACCCAATTAAGAGATCAGAAACATAACAGTGGAATCTGTAAACCCCAAATGAATTTATAGTTGTAACTACAGATTCAGAGGAGAGTTAGTAAAAATGCAGAAACATGAGAAAGAAACTCAGAACTGGTTCAACTACTTAGGCACAACACAGAAAGAACTTGAAACAGCACTGTGGACTATAAAATGGCTTCATTTAATACCATTAACTTCAACTTCAGAACAAACACAAAACAGAAACCACACAAAACTGAGTTAAATGGCACAGCAAATTGTAAAATGCATAGAGTGCACTCATGTACACATCAAGGCACCACCTGGTGAGCAGGGTAGAATCTACACTAACTGCAAGGGATACCACTTCAACAACTGCAAAGTCATGTGCAGTGCCCAGGGGATTATCATAAATGTGTCTGCTGGCAACCCTAGCAGTTATCACAACTCCCATATCTGGTAGACATCACAGCTGTACCAAATGTTTGCTGGGGGGGGGGGTCCCACAGGGCCATTTACTGGGGGATGCTGGCTATGTCCTGGAACTTTGAATGATGACGCCCATCAAAAATGCACACACTTCCATGGAAGAATGCCATAATGAGGGGCGTGCACACACACACACACACACACACACACACACACACACACACACACACACACACACACACACACACACAAACTAGAAACCTCACAGAGCATATGTTTGGGCTTCTGAAGTAATTGTTCTGGTGCCTACATATATCAGGTGGAGCCTTGTAGTATAATCCATACAAATGTACACAAATAATCACAATATGTGCTATGCTTCATAGTCTGATACTGCAGAAACAGCTACAACATGATCAGCAAGGGGAAGGGACACGCATCCCCCATCAACTCCTAGGACACCACAGCCACAGTCACAGGAGGACTTAGAGGAGGAACACCCAGCTGCTGTCCCTATAGGCAGACATAGGTATGCTCAGTATGCCCTTGCTTTGGCTAACAGACACTGCATAGCGCATTCATTGACAACTTAGGGACCTGGGGAATAATACCTTTCTCCTACTCACATACATATATGAAAATTGATGCCAGACAACTCACACAACCTGTACCTATCCATTTATTGGCTGTATACTCCTTGCATCAGCCCTGAACTAAAGTTGTGTCAACTGTTGCATTTGCAAGTTAAGTCCCGAACCTAGACTATATTCTTGAAGAGTATTATGACAGATCCTTGTCTCTATTAACTTGTTAAAGTAGGCAATTAAATAGTGGTAGATTTGTACAGAAAATAAATTAACATGTATGTCCATTTGTAATTAGTAGGTGTCAGACATGAAGCATTCACACAGTCCTACCCCAGCAGAATACTGGTAGATCATTCAACAGAGAAGTTAAAAAGTGAAGCTACACATTGCAGCTTCTGACTTCAGACTTGTTTGTGTCCTAACAGTAACTGTGTTTTGTTCCTCCACCTCCCAAAACAAGAGTGTTCCCTTGTAACTGCCAAAAACAGTAACTCAACTATGATACCCCAAACCCACAATATATACTTGTTTATGTCACATTTCCAGGAATATTATATAGAATTAGTAGACCACAGTTAAACAGCACCAAAGAAAGGAAAAAAAAAACAATAGGCTATAAAATCCACAAATGTTGACGTCTCGGCAGCACAAGCATTCAAGGAGTACAATATGATACAAATCACCACTTGCCTATATATCCATACCAATTAAACAATAAAACAATTATCATCAATAAGAACAATTAAATAAAAAACCTCCAATTAAGTTCTGCATTTAACCCCATGTCATAAAATGTACTTTCACCAGTTAGTTAAGTTTTTAAAATATATGCCACTCGTTGACAACTGAATTCATTTTTAGCTATAATCCTTCATCAGACATTGTCTGATGAAGGATATATATATATATATATATATAGATTCAACAAAGAAGATTTCAGCAGTGACCTGTACTTCATTTTTTCGTATTTATTTGGTTTGGTACAACAGGTCTTCAGCATAACTTGTTATTTTTGCTTGTGCCTTTTTAGTAACAATGTAATATTTTTATAAATTATTAACTGAATGTATTTTTGATAAGTCTGCATTGCATATATTGAGACATATTTTTAAGTTATAATTTCTTATGACATTATGCGATTTTTTAATTAGGTTATTTTCCTTGTTTATATTGAGGGCATTCACACATTTAATGTAAGCATTACCGGTATTCTAACTGGTGAAAGTACATTTTATGACATAAAATGTCTTTTTAAATATTTTAAATATTTTAAACATAATTAATTGCTGGTGATAATTCAATTAATGAAAGCACATGATAGGTTTGTTTTATTTAAATATGGAGTTTTACAGCAAACCAGTACACTTGAAAAGTCCGATTTCACAAAAGCGCTTGGGGATTATCGTTTTGTTTTACTTGTGGTGGTACTGTGGAATAAAAGATTCGTGTGTTCTATCTAATCATCTTTTGGCTATTTTTCAACATTTGAAGTGTTTTCCATAACAAGGGAGTTGTAATACTTTGAGGCTTTGTGGTTTAGTATTGCTACAGTTTTTTCTTCCTTATAAGAATCGAGCTAAAACTGCTATATGTAGTGACAAAATACATAATTTCTTTTTTATCCCCCCCTTGAATTACTATGATAATTTTTTGATACTACATTATCACCCATTTTATTATACATATATTCCTTCTTAAATTTCTCCCAACATTCCTTTAAAAGTTCATCACTAAAACCCCTGTTCCTAAATATACCTATAGTCTTGCCCATTTCTATATTGAAATCCATCTCATTATTGCATAACCTATGAATTCTAATAAATTCACCCAATGGTATAGCATCAGTAGTATGAGGAGGATGACAACTATGGGCCATAAGATAATATACACCATCTTCAAAATTTCTAAGCACCGTATTACGAACGGTATTATCTCTACTACTATCCAACACCACATCCAAATAGGATACAGTTTTACCTACTTTAAAGTCATCAAATTTTAGACCAAATCTGTTGTTATATAGTTCATCTATAAAATGTTCTACCTCAATAATAGCCTCCTCACATAAAAAACAAGTCATCAATGTATCTGAAATATGTCAGTATATATTTATGAAAAAATTGTGACACACACACACACACTATATATGTATATATATATATATATATATATATATATATATATGTGTGTGTGTGTGTGTGTATGTATATATATATATATATATATATATATATATATATACTCTATTTCAAAAAGTCCCATACTTAGGTTGGCATATGATGGCCCCATAACATACCCTCTTTCTGCCTATAGAACTTCCCACAAAATTCATAAAAATTGTTTCTAAGACAGAAATTCAAAAGCTCAATATATATTCTGTTTTTGGGTTGTCACCCCAAAAAAAATTTAAACCGCTTCCAAACTAAAGTCATGGTTGATACTAGTATAAAGACATTTGACGTCAATGGATATCCAGTACATATTATCATTCCACTGAATAGACTCAATTTCCTTCAAAAAATCGAACACATCCTTAATATATGCTGGAAGTAGCTGAACTTTAGGTAGTAGAAAAAATGTAAAACTGTCCTATTTTACTCAAAAAATATTCCCTTCCGGAGACTATAAGACGCCCAGGGGGATCAGTTGTAGATTTATGGATTTTTGGGAGAAAATAAAAATGGGCAATCTTGCAACCTTTAACTGCAAACATTTTTGTACTATCTTCAAAAGAGAAATAGCCCAACCTGTACCCTTTTCTTATTAGTTCATCATATTCATTTAGGGCTTTAATGTACGTTTCATTAATAACACTTTCATATATACTATTATCACTCAAATTTTTGTTACACGTTAAAATATTGTGCACAACTCAAAATTACAAACTTATTACCCTTGTCAGCAGGCTTGAACATAGTGTCCTTCCTTGCACTAAAAGCATTTAACATTTTCCACTCTTATTTAGTTAAGTTATAGTTGGTAATTTTAAATTCAAAAAAACATTTTTCTACATCATAACTAAACATAGAATGAAAGTGCTGAATTCCCTCATTAATGAACGGGGGGAAGAAATAAACTTTTATAATCAACATTACTGGTATCAAGTAACATATAAGCATTTGATTCATCTTCATTTAACTTGCATGAATAAAAACTGTCATTAGAACAAGTGTCATCCAAACTTTCATTATATTCATCCTCATCCTGCTTACATATATTATTACTGAAAAAACATTTTAAATGCAGTTTCCTAGCTAGCTTAAAAATATCAGCTTTAAGTTCATATAATCTAGGTTTAACAGAATAAATTTTAAACTGCAATTTAAAATAGCATACTCGGTATCATTTAAAGTATATCCAGACAATTTTATAACATATGACTCCATTTTTTTGGCAACTGGACAATTACCATTTACCTTTCTTATGTTGTTGTTGCTGTTGTTGTAAGTTCCTTGTATATGTACAACCCAATTCCCTCTGGCATTTTCTCCCCTGTTGGTCATCTCACCCTGTATTAGAGTCTCTCCAAAATGTTCGCCGAAATTGTTCTTCCTGCTGTGCTTTCAGTAGAGTAGGAAAATCATTGTTATCTTCACAATCACCTTCCCCAGGAGAACTAAATCCCTCTGAAGTGGAAAAAGAGTTGTATATATGCCATCCACCATTACTGGTTCCTTCGTTAAACCACATACGACCCCATGCTCGCTTCCTATTGGGCCATGACTGGAAGGCTTTACCATTATCATAATTGCAGGTAATCTATAATATAGAATTAACTACACATTGTATGTGTTAGGTAACTGTTGAATTAACCAACAACACACACATGTAAGACAGAGAGATGTACATATGTATCCATAATTATGACAGGTTGTGTAAATACTTGTATCCATAATTATGACAGGTTGTGTAAATACTAACTGCTCTGTGTCCAGATATAATACAGAGAAGTAATTGTACAATATACAGTCCATGCTTTGATAGCAGTGTACATTTTTATGGAGGTGGTTGTGTGATGAGTGACCCCAGTTTTGTTCTGGCAAGCTGCTTTTGTGACCAAAACGACTAAGGTAGCTGTACTGTTTGCTGAAGCTGTATTACTGTTGAGGGTTCAAGTCCTGATGTAAGTAGAAATTTTGGAGGTGTACTAGCAGTAGGTGGTGTGTTGTACAGACTTTGACTCTCTGTCACCCATACTGTTTTCATATTTGTCTTGTTTTAATTCCACCTTTGCAAGGTGCACCATGTGTTGAAAGCAGTTTGAATAAGGCTTAGCTAGTTTGCACGATGTGCAGCATTGCAGAAACAGGGAAAAATCAGATAAGATTTATGTCAGACTGCCAACAACAGAAACCAGATACATTCAATTATTGCCTTTAGTAATTGGGAAATCCGAGCCTGCAGTAGTGATAGGCATGGGCTATAGTTGTACTTATATATTATACAATAGGAAGGCTCAGACATTAGCAATGCATCTTGTGTTTGCACACTACTTACCTACATGCTAAAAGGTAAAAGAGGTAAATGCGTATGAGTATACAATTAGAGCATTGCATTTGTGCTATGGTTAACTATTACATTATATGCATAGATCTGTGTTCTTATTGTTTTACAATTCCCAGATACTTTGTCTGACCTAAGACTACATGTGTAAAAATTGCAAACTGAGGACACAATATAACTATATGCACATACATTTAATATCCATCCATTTTTCCCCACCACCAACTACACCAACAATCAGTACACACTGGGGTCTCCTTAATTTTACAACAGATATATCACACACAAATTGAAATGTGTAATATATAATGTTGTGTGCTCCCTCATGGATAGGGCCATGTAGTGGTGCTCACAGGATTGCACTGCCAAACTCAAACAGCCAAATATGCTCACTAAGGGGACTTGTGTTGTTACACAGCTAGTCTTCTAAACATTACACCACTGTTGAGGTGCTAGCCTCACATGACACTAAGGAGTGATGTGCTTGTGCAGGGCTCCTAAGCTGTTGTTCCCCACATGGCTTGCTGATGTCATTTTCTATAAATTCACCTGCTGTAAGTTCACCTGCAGTCTCATATAAATCAAATGCTTGCCATGGCACTTGCATTAAATATTGTGTTCTGTAGTTTGTACAGTTAGGTAAGAGTTTGGTTTTCAGTGCAGTTGACTGTGTGTGTGTGTGTGTGTGTGTGTGTGTGTGTGTGTGTGTGTGTGTGTGTGTGTGTGTGTGTGTGTGTGCGTGTGTGCGTGTGTGCGTGTGTGCGTGTGTGCATGTGTGTGTGTGTATGTGTGTCCATAAAAGAGAGCAGAAGCGTGTATCCCAAACTGACACCTCCAATGGCATGGTTTTACAGTGTTCTTGTGCTTGCACAAACATCCATTTTTAGCAGACCTCCAGCCTCTTGTCCCCCACATGGCCTGCTGAAGTTATCTACTATAAGAACACCTGCAGTTCTGTTAAAATCAGACTTGTGCCATGGCATGTGCGTTCAGTACTACGTTCTGTAGTCTTTGTATTTAGATAGATAGTTCTGTTCTCATGGTCTTCAGTGTGTGTGTGTGTGTGTGTGTGTGTGTGTGTGTGTGTGTGTGTGTGTGTGTGTGTGTGTGTGTGTGTCCATAAAAGAGAGTGAAAGTGTGTAGCCTAAACTAACCGCCAATGGAATAGTTTTGTAGTGTTTTTGTGCTTGCACAAACATCCATTTCTAGCAGAAGAACAAACTCTTGTCCTCCACATGCCTGCTGATGTCATTTACTGTACGACCACCTGCAGTCTTGTTAAACTCAGACTTGTGCAATGGTGCATGCATTCAGTACTGTGTTCTGTAGTCTCTGTATTTAGATAGCTTGGGGTTCTGTTCTCACTGTAGTCAACTGGGTGTGTGTGTCCATAAAAGAGAGTGGAAATGTGTATCCCAATATGACATCTACAGTGACAAGGTTTTGTAGTGTTTTTGTGCTTGCACAAGCATCCATTTCTAGCAGGCCTCCAACCTCTTGACCCCAGATGACCTGCTGTTGTATTTTCTCTACTATAAGACCACCAGCAGTCCTGTTAAAATCAGTCTTGTGCCATGGTGCATGCGTTAAGTGTTGTGTTCTGCAGTTTCTGTACTTAGATAAGTAGGAGTTCAAGTGTCACTGCAGTAAACTAGGGGGAAGGTGATGTGTGCGTCAGTGCTGTTTCTGGACCTTATACAAAGAGTGTTCTACATCAGCCTATGGAACACTGTTCCATTCACATTCATCATGCTATTTTATTTACTCACTGTTATGACACGAAAGCTGTGTGGTATGTGCAGCTGCTGCTGATAGTTATGTAATAAAAAAATAGTTAATGTTCTTTGTGTTGCTATGATTACTTAAAAAAATGTGCTGCTTTTGACTCTGTTGTCTATGTAATGTTTTGAGCTTTTATTCTGTTGCAGTTATGTTACCCACATTATACATTGGATTCACACTTCATGAATCCAGTTCAGTTCACCTATTGATAAGTAAACATCGTGACACATGATTTGTGAGAAAACACCCCTGTACACTTGTGCCTACTGTGTACAGTAGGACTATATATTGTAAGGTAACTGTTTCTGGTATACTTTTGAGCTTTAACACTGTTTCATTGTCGTAGCTGCTCCACTTTTTTATGTGTATAGAAAGCTTAACTCCATGTGGTCATAGATGCAGAAACAACAACTAAATTATTTTACTTTACAATTGGCCAATGCTATCTATCAGAGTAGATATTTTACAGCTCAACATAGCTGGCCAAATGTCAATTAAAGAAGCAGTAATGTCACATCCAATCTCTCCACAACAGGTGTATAGTTCACATTTTGGATAGCCCTCCTAACGTACACCAGATATGTTAGTCCTCAAAACAATAGCACAGTACCACATATACCCATCCTTTGCGCATTCGGTATGCAGATACCAGGATCACACCTCATATTACGAGCTGTCAGTGTCTCACTTTTTCATCTGATGGCCTAGCACAGTCTTAGGTCAGATAATGCCTCAGGGCTGTACTACAGCATCAATGAAGAGCCGTCATGGGCAGAGGCAGTCTCCAGCACACAACAGAAACAGCAGGGACATCTAAAACACAAGCATGGTACACCAAACACTTTCTAAACCCAAAGCACATAATACACATAAAAAAGGACCATGAATTTCTCAACAAAGATGTGCGTAAGGCAATAGTTATCTATTGCAAAGGTTGTCCTTAAAGTTGATTGTATAGTGAGACATACACCTGCCCCAATCTCCATCTTAAACAAGGAGAAATGTAGGGTAACCTGTGTGTCACATTTGTGCGCCAGTGAGAAGTGAAGCCAGGTGAATATCAAGTGCTATGTTGTCTGGTGGGTTGCAAACTGGTTCACATACAAACAACACTCATTCAGAGTGGGAGAGTTGACCTGTAGGAGCAGAACCATCACCCATAGGTCACCACAGGTATCACTGCTATATCCATTCCTGTTCGCCATGTATGTCTTGGAAGTCCAGACCAAAACCAAATGTCTGTGGCTAGCCAAGTTTGAGGTTGAGTGACACTTAGGCATTATCATTTTATCCCCTAACAATGTGAGTGCTGTTCAAAAGGGGCTTACAAAGACCAATGTCTGATGAGAAATCTGTGCTGTTAAACAACTGTCAGATAAATGCATCATCATTTTCACTGGTATTAATGTTCCAGATTATTGTGACATAACCCTGAATACCCTAATCAGCAAATCTGTAATGATAGACCTTGGAGCACAAGTAGACTGCAATATGTGTCTACTGTTGTGAGGAAGGTTTTCTACATATTGCATCACATTAGTAAAGCCATTGCAGCAGTATCATATTCATTTCTATATCCCCTGTAGTTATCCTTCATTAGGCCTACTCTTGGATATAATGCTCCCTTTGCTATGTATTGTAACAGACACCTTAAGAAACTTGGCAGACATCAGAGATTTTTCAAGTAATATACATCAGCTATCAAACAGGTGTCTAATATGGACAGACTGATGTAGATGTCACTGTACTCAGTATGATATGGAACTGCTTCAAGGTGACTTATGCATGCCTTACAGTGCCATTTGTGATCCACTTGTGATGGAAATGATGTCCCCTACATATGTCATTTGGGACTACAGTCAGCTGTTAAAGGGCTATCAATGTAGAGTTACATATTTAGGATATGCTCAAGAGACGGATACATCTCCCATAGATTGCCACACCTCTGGAGTAGTCTCCAAACCATGTCATGCCATGCACCTCCATCACACTGTTTCATCACAGCCTGTATGACTTGATGTGAAACTGTTAATCTCTACCCTGCACTGCCCCTGCTTTTCATCTGGACATGTGTAGTCCTTCCTAGAGAAGTCATGCCCATACATGATATCTGTCATCGACTTTTATATTGTGATTTCATGGCTAGGCTTCTAAACACCATCTGGTCATTAGCCTAGTAACATCCTATGTACATATGAAGCATCCTATGTACCTATGAAGCTATGTTGATGTACATGCCAGAAATAATGATATACTGTATTACTGTTTTGATGAGAGTTGAGTACAGTGCATACCTAAAGTCCTGATCTGTCACTCTGATGTTGTGACATCTGATGTGCACCAAAACTCAGTAATTAAAATAAGTACAGGGGATATTTCAACTTGTATGTTACAAATTTCAGTTGTTACCTTTACAACAGCATCCATTGTACAGAAGTGAAAGGATGATGGTAGCATTTGTCTAACTGGCCAAGTATTTTTTAACTGACGGGTACAACCATCAGATGTTATGTAGTCCTATCTCACCGTAATTCTTGCTGGATGGGTTCGAGCCAATTTTCGTCTCTGACTTGGCTGATACTAAAGCTTGAGAGCTTTTACTGGCTTGAGGCTAACCCCTATCCCATGGTGCCTCATGACAATTCCCCAGATCTCGTTTGCCGTGAAAGCTTTGAGGTTTTCTCCTTACTGGCTCATTGGCTAAGTAGAAGATTTTATTGATAAATCTTGTTATTTCTCATCCTTTTTCTTCACTTTCTACCTTTACAAGTTGTTAGTTATTACCTGTGTGATTGTTGTTGAGTGCTTGATCCCCTATCCTTTTTTTTTTAGGATTGTACAGCCCATTTTAGTTAGAGGGCCATAGTTGCCCATTTAAATTAGAGGGCCTTTCCTGCCTGCGTGCTAGCCCTTCTTCCTTTAAAAAAAAAAAAAAAACTTTTTCTTCTCTTTATAACTTTGCAGTTAGTTATAGTTAGTGTTGTTGTTATTGAAAATTGTTGTTAGCCTTGTTTTCTTGTCAGCATGTCCAAAGAGAAAGACAGAGAACATAAGGAACACTGCCCTTTGGTGTTCAAGAAATGTGACAAGTGTTCACAAAAGATGTCATTGACTGAAAGTCACACTAGCTGTGTGTACTGTTTGGGAGAGGCTCACTTACAAGAACCCTGTACCTTTTGCCATGCCTTCAGTACTAGGGTTCTTAATGAGAGGAAACGTAAATTAATAGATAGGGGTCTTATGACTAGTTCCTTCCAGGAACAGCTGGAACTTGGTCAGACAGCTCCCAAAACTGTGAAGAGAAAATCTTCAGTTCCAGCATCGGAGCCGTCTAAAAAGTTTAAAGCAACGGAGCCAAGGAGTTCTGGCTCTGATTCCGCTTCTTCTGTCTCGGTGCCATCGGTTTCTTTGGTGCCATGGCAACCTTCGGTATCGCGACACTCTCCAGTTATCAACCCTGTTTCACCAACGTTGAGATCTCCTATTTTAGAAAAGAGGCAATCTCCTTCTGTCTCCACCCGTTCCTCCAGGACACTTCTAGATGAAGACATCGAGCGGGTGATGAAGAGGTTGCTCTGTGACCCAGCTCTGGCTAAAAAGTTAGCTCTTCCAGACCCAAAGGCTTTGGAGCCATCCCATTTACAGACTACTGCTCCTCCTCCGACTGCTTCGCTCTTGGAACCAAACACTTCGGCTTCTGTGTTGGATCCTTTGGTTCCGAGAATTCTTCCTGCTTCATCAAAACCGATAACTCTATCCTCAGTTGCTCAGTCTGGAGCTGAGGGATCTGGGAGCTGACACTCTCAAGTTGACTCCAAGAGGGATAGTCACCCCGGCATTTCTTCAGAACCGACCCTCCCTCTCGGTGCTTCGGCTCAACTGAGCTCGGTTCCCACATCTGCTTTGGAACCTGTCCCTCCTGCTTGGAGCCGACCTTCCATCTCCTTGGAACAGAGGTCATCTTTGGAGCGAGATGGAAAGGTCTTTGAAGCAACAAAGAAAGCTTTGTCCAGTGCCAGAGCCCTGCCTTTGGACCCGATGTCCCACCGACAGCCAGCAGCAGCCTCTTCTCCCCCACCGCCCCCTCAACGTAGGGAACCAAAGACTCAAGCAGCCGCCATTGGAGGTGTCCCCTCTTCCGAGACCTCCCCAGATTATCCCACTGAGGAGCTTCCTCGGAAGAGACTTTATAAGAAGAAGCACATTGACTCACCTGAGTCTGCCACATCAGACACTGATTTGGAGGAGTCAGAAGGGTCCCCTAGATTTCCGTCTAAGGATGTCTCCTTTTCTGACATCCTTGAAATCCTTAGACAGAGGGGTGACTGGAAGACCTCTAACCCTACTGAGGACGAATCGGTGTACCTTGAGGTCTTTGATTGAAGACCTTCCACCTCCTGGGTGACACCGCCTTATGACCAACTCTTGGGGGTCATATCCCAGAAAGCCTGGACCTCCCCGGACACAGTGGAGCCTGTCCCGAGGAGGCCAAATAAATTTATGACTGCTCCGGAAGTCCTTTCTTTCTAAGGGAGTTCCTGTTGATGCTATGGTGGTAGCAGCGGCCACGAAAAAGGAGTTGTCCAAGACATCTTCTAATATCCATCCTCCTAATAACGAGTCCAGGACGATGGATAGGTATGGAAAGCATACCTTCTCTTCAGTGGCATTTACCTTAAGATCGCTGAATTATCTGTCCCATTTTACTAAACTTCAAAGGGATCTCCTGAAGGAGTTGGGAGACACCCTTCAGGGTTCAGTAGCTTCGGGATCTATGGACAAGGTATCTGTGCAGCTCTCCACCCTTACATCTATAGCTAACTCCTCCATGAGGCTAATTTCCTATTCAGCGGATGGAGTGAGCAGGGCAGCAGCAGCATGAATTTCTCTTAAGAGACATTCCTGGATGTGTCTGTGTAACTTCACGGAATCTTTTAAGTCTTCCTTTACCAACATCCCCTTTGATTGTTCAACTCTTTTTGGACTCCAGGTAAAAGAGACTTTGACCAGGTGCAAGCAGGAAGGTAAAACCTTATCTGCTGTCGGAGTCAATTTTTCCCTTCTTTCTAGACCCTATGTCAAGGGTCAAACAGGAGGGAAATGTGGTTCTGTAAATCACAAAAAGGTTTCCCTCAGGCACAAAGTCAACCCTCCCATAGAGGCAGAGGGGGAGGATATAACGGAAGACACCACCCTCATGGCAGAGGAGGTCCGCAACATCAGGAAGACAGAGATACTTTCTCTGATCGTCCCTTCCATCGCCCCTGAGGGGTTGCCTGACTGTCCATCTCTAGAGGCAGTCGGGGGTCATCTTTCTCTGTACCCAAGCGCCTGGCTACAAATTTCCCAAGATCGTTGGGTGCAAACCATAATATCCAGATTTTACCTTATTCCCTTTGTTTCCGATCCCCCAGTAAACCGGTTTCTACCGGACGTGCCACCGATGCAGTTAGACTGTGCAGTATCAGAGGTCATCTCGTTGCTGCAAAAAAGAGTCATCCAAGAAGTCCCCACAGAGCAAACAGGATCCGGAACTTACTCACGATTCTTTTTAGTTCCAAAAAAGACAAGGGACTGGAGATCAAGTGTAGATCTCAGCAAACGCAACAAGTCTGTAAAGAAATCGAAGTTCCGAATGATCACTCTGCAGTCGATTTTTCCCTTTATCGGGAAAGACAGTTGGATGTGCTCAATAGATCTTCAGGACGCGTACTACCACATCAAAATGGACAGGCGCTCTAGAAGACACGTACGCTTTTGGCTGGGACCTAGTCATTTTCAGTTTCGGACACTGCCCTTTGGTCTCCCTACAGCCCCTAGAGTGTTCACTAAATTCATGGCAGTGGTAATGGCTCACCTGAGACGTCAAGGATTCCAGGTGTTTCCATACCTAGACGACTGGCTCCTCACTGCTACCACCAAGCACCAACTAATCAGAACCAGGGACGAGACTCTATCCTTGTGCACCAGATTAGGCATTACAATAAACCTAAGAAAATCTGCCTTATCTCCATCGCAGCACATTGTATTCTTAGGCTCAGAAATAGACTCTACCACCATGACTGAAAAACTGACACCAGAAAGGATATAATTGTTACACGACCAAATCAGATTCTTGCTGAAGGGAGACAAAGTACAGGCCTGGATAGTCCTTCAGGTCCACTAGGGACTATGGCTTCCATCATTCTCTTAGTTCCCTAGCCCGTCTGCACATGAGAGTACTTCAGTGGCTATTATTTGCCCAGTGGTCAATGCAGGATCTCCGCCTGTCTCACCAAATACTTATCACTATCTCCCTCAAGAAGGATCTAACATTGTGGTTACATACGGATCAACTTCATCTAGGTCGCCCACTTGCTCCCCCTCAAGAAAATGCAGTCTTGACCACGGACGCCTCCCAGATAGGGGGGGGCATTATCTGGGAATGACAGTCCAAGGTACTTGGCAGGATCACAAGAACCACTTGCACATAAATGTTCTGAAGATGAGAGCGGTGCTATATGCTTTGCAAGCACTTTACAGTTCTCTTCCCACTGGGACAATTGCGATTCAATCAGACAACATGTCTGTAGTGTGGTATATAAACAAGCAAGGGGGAGCCAAATCTTACCCACTTTGTCAAGAGGCTTTGAGAGTATAGAAATGGGTGATGGACACTCAATGTTTTCTGGTAGCAATGCACATCCTGGGGAAGCCCAGTGTGACAGCAGACAAACTCAGTCGAACAGTTCTGTTGCCTCATGAGTGGTCCCTGAATTCAAAAGTTGTGGAGGAGATTTTTCGCAAATGGGGCCAGCCTTACTGCGACCTATTCGCCACATACATGAACACCAAATGCAGCAGCTACTTTGCCCTAATTCCCCATCCGTGGATGTCACCCAGGGATGCTCTGGTCCACAATTGGCCTCTGGGACTCCTTTATGCTTTTTCACCCTTTCCTCTCATTCCAAAAGTAATTCAGAAAGCAAAACTGTTGAAGAGTACCCTGATCCTCATTGCTCCTTACTGCCCTCGCCAAGTCTGGTTCCCCTTCCTGTGGCCCTATCTCTTGGAGGAACCATGGATTCTGGAACCATCTCCAGACCTCCTGATTCATCAATCAGGGCAGTTCCATCCTACTATCTGAACCCCGAAATTGACAGCAGGGCTGCTCCAGTTCCACGAATAGCCAGGTGTGTTTCCCTTTCCCCTACAGTCAAACTCATTCTGATTTCTTCACACAAACCTTCTACCAGGAAATTATATTCCAGTAAATGAAAAAGGTTCTCCATTTGGGCAGCAAACCAAGGCATAGATCCCTACTCAGCTCCTACAGAGTCTATCCTGTCCTTCCTGGCATCTATTTTTTCATGAAGGAGCTGCAGTTGCTACTATTAGAGTTCAGTTAGCTGCCATCTCTAATCATTTTGGCTACATGGGAAATCCAATCATGTCCCACTCTTTATGCAAAACCTTTTTGAAAGGAGTCCTCCTTCTCAGACCTCCAATCAGGCAACCATTGGAGCCCTGGGACCTAAACCTAGTTCTAACATCTTTAATTTATCCACCCTTTGAACCCTCTTCTTCATCGGATCTGAAATTCTTGTCTTGGAAGACATTGTTCTTAGTGGCTATAACATCTGCTAGGAAAGTTTCTGAATTACAAGCCCTCACCATTCGACCTCCTTACATTGTTTTCCATAAGGATAGAGTCTCACTTAGAACTAATCCTTCCTTTCTTCCTAATGTATGTTCAGAGCATAATCTCAACGCAACTATCGAACTACCAGTTTTCTTCCCAAATCATACTAATAAATCAGAACACAGACTACACTAATTGGATGTCCACAGAATTCTCAGGTTTTACCTGCACAGGACTAAAGAATTTCGAAAATCTGACCAATTATTTGTTTCCTTTTCAGACAAAAATAAAGGATTGCTGTTTCTAAGGTCACCTTGTCTGAATGTCTTTCAGACTGCATTTCCTTTGCTTACAAAGCTGCTGGCAAACAACTACCAGCCAAAGTAAAAGGCCATTCAACCAAAGCAGTATCTACTTCATATGCCTTTAGATCTAAACTACCAATTGATACCATTTGTGCAGCAGCTACTTGGGCAAGACCTCATTCCTTTGTCAGCCATTACAAATTGGATTTGGCCTCCCGGGACAGGTCATACTTTGGGTCCACTGTGCTGAAGAGCCTCTTCACTTGAGCCACCTGGGATAAAGGTGCTAGGGATGCTGTCCCATCCAGCAAGAATTACGGTGAGATAGGACTACATAACATAAAGAAGTTATGTACTTACCATAATGTTCCATGTTTGTAGTCCATCTCACCTACATTCTTGCGTTCCACCCTCCTTCCCCCTTCCTGTTTTCTGGAGGAACTGGTGGACTATCAATTATGCTGTCTGACCTGGTTGTAGTTGTCCATCCACCTGCATGGATTGTAATACAGAGTATTCTGTTTGTATGGGCATACTTATTGATAGTTACTCACTATTATGTACCTATTTACTTTCTTGCAAACAAGATCTGGGGAATTACTGCAAGGAACCATGGGATAGGGGTTAGCCTCGAGCCAGTAAAAGCTCTCTAGCTTTAGTATTGGCCAAGTCGGAGCCGAGATTCGGCTCTGAACCCATCCAGTAAGAATGTAGGTGAGATGGACTACAAACATGGAACCTTATGGTAAGTACATAACTTCTTTTTTAACACCACACATGCATATGTAATCATGCTTTATGTAAATATTCACCCTGTGCATCAGACACACAACGCCACTATCCCTGAATCCAAGAGACAGAAAACAAGGATATGGCACAGTTATTACCACTTGCACATCGTGTTGTGTGGGGGTGCAGGAGGCATAGGCTGACACATAAGGTGTGTGAGTGTGTGTGAGTAAGGAAGTAAAGTAGGCAAGATGGACCATGAAAATGTTGTATGTGTTTGTCTGTAGGTGCCCTCAATGTAATATTGGTGTGTGATTGTCTGCATGTCTGTATGTCGGGCAGATGTGAGCCATGCATGGTAAAGTTGACAGTTCATTGCTGTCTCCCCCTGACCATGAGAACTGTTTCTGACAGGAGTTGTACTGGCATTTCCATGCCCAAGGTCAGATGCAGGGCTACTACCTGCAGGTGACAGATGTCTGCTGGATGTGCTCTCTTCACAAGAGCGACCAGAACAATGGCCCCATGGCCTGCCATGTCTAGGTGTGAACAGCACACTCCCCAATGGATCAGTGGAAGTACTGCCACTAAGGGACCGTGACTGGACACAACCACATTGGCTCTCAGTAGATGTAGTTGCTGACCTATGCCTGCAAGACTGACGTTTCCCTCCCAGCAGACATTCCATCACAGACAGTGTGCATTCCATGACAGATACTCCATGCTCCATCACAGACACACATCGCTTCAATGTGTTATTCATCCACTGCATGGAATCAGCAACTCCGTAAAAGAGGCAGTCATGGATGTCAGACTGCCACATCTAGAACTCTAAGCATTTCTCTGGAGTGCCTTTCTGAACGTGCCTGTGCCTCCATGACGGCCCTAAAAAATATGTTGCATTACATGTGAGAAGACACCTGCACCAGGTCCCTTAGTGGCAGCACTTCCACTGCACCATTGGGGAGTGTGCTTTCCACACCTAGACATGGCAGGCCATGGAGTAATGGTCCTGGTTGCTCATGTGAAGAGAACAGGCGTCCTCCAAGCACCCCTGTCAAGCCCCCTGTGTGACACCTCACCAACAGTTTGGCTATGGCCAGAGTCTACAGGCTCTAAAGCAGCAGTAGCCACACTTCCCTGGTCAATGTCCTCTCTCTCCACCTGTCCAATACCTGTGGCCTCAGTGGACTGGGGATGCATAGGCGTACTGGTACGGGGCCAATGATTGTGGTCGCTGAATGTCAACCTATGTGCCAGATTCTGCCTCTGCATCTCCTGGCTGTGCCTCACTTTGACCACCATCATCATCATCAGAGTCGGATGAAACACTGACATCAGTTGATGCAGGGGACACAGAACCATGTCCATGATCACACATGATAAAAGGAAGAAACACAGGAATACATTAATACCTGCACTACTATGCTGCAATATATGCTAAACAATTTGCACTGCTATTACAGACAGTCAAACCTCTAAACCTCCTAGAGTAAGGCATCTCTACAAAGCCATAAGTAAAGGATGGTCAAAAGGACAAGAATAGGGGCAACTCTGAAATATTGTTCTTAAAAAGCCTGAAAGTTGATAGGATAACAGGTATTAGTTTAACATGACAACTCCGCAGGGTATGAGGTGGGAAACTCAGATACGTGTCATCATTATCTTATGTCCAGAGCTCCTTACTTTAACTCTAAACTCTAAAATATTGTTTTTATCAAGAGATATCCACTCAAACCCTGGGTCTATCAATAGCACTACCAATAACACTCTTCCACACCCCCCCCATTTCCCTCTCCAAAATCTTAACATTATAGTCCCTGTACATACACAGCATTCTCAATGAAGTCAATGAATTCCACTCCTGGACTGCCCAATTCTCACCTGATATAGTAGCTCTTACAGAAACATGGCTTAAACCCCACAACAATGATAGAAAAATTATTCCACCTGGATACAACATCTTCCACCTAGACAGGGTCCATAAAAAAGGTGGAGGTATAGCTATACTCTATTCTGAACAACTGAACATATCTGTCCAACTCTCCCTCCCTTTCAACCAGTACAACTCCTAATGGTCAACTGCAAACTTAACAGCCACAAAAGATTACCATTGATGCTAACTACATTCCTGCAGGCAATAATATACCCATACTTGAACAATGTCTCTCCTGGCTAACTCACTCCATACCTATTGAAACTATAATACTAGGTCATGTCGACATCGACTGGCAAACCCTCACCCCTGAATCCCCTTAGTTTACTATAAACCTTCATGGCTTCACTGAACTCATCACTAGCGTTATCCATTTATGTAAGACAATTAACTCTAGCAGTATCATGGACTGGATCCTTGTCTCCCATCCTAACCTATACCATGACCCCAAAACACTAGCCATCTCTCTAAGTCACCACTTAGCCATCTGCATCCAAAGATTTACTCTACAACACTGCAAAACACATAAAGACATAAAACAACATACTCCTTCCAATTTTGACCATGTGCTAATAAATGGCTGGTGGTCTGCTATTAACTGGTCTTCCCTTATCCATCAACTGCTTGATGAAGACATTCTGAAATTCAACACTATATTCCTTGGTGTACTCTACTCCCTAGCTCCCCCCAAGAAAATTAGAATAACATCACACCCTGCACCTTGGCTATCAAAGTCCACCTGCTCCCTAATCCTTGAAAGAGACAACACCTGGAAATACTGGTTAAAATCTAAATGACAGATCCACCTCCAAAACTACAGTAAAATCCATAACCTCACTAAAAGGCAGGTTACTACTGACAAGAAAAAATACTATCTTAAATCACAATCTAATCATCACAGGAACCCTACAAAATTTTGGAATAATATTAATAACATTCTCCATCCTGGCAACCCTGTGTCACCTAACCTTTGTCCTAACAGTTCTCGTCCGGAGACAGCCAACATTTTTAGTTCTTACTTCGTAGATTCCATCTCCCAAGTAACCCACAGTAGTAACACCACTAACCTCTCCCATACACCCCTCCCTCTGCCAGTGCTGCCACCTTCTCACTCACATCCATCCCCACTTCCTACATAAAATCTCTTCTTAGCAAACTCAAGCACTGCTCCCCCTCATCAGACATCCTACCACCATACTTCCTAAAGCTTGCCACTTGCTCTTTAGCCTATGCCATCTCCATCCTTGTTAATGATCTGTCCAAGAATCCACTATTCCCTCTGTATGGAAACAATTTTATACTATTCCTATCCACAAGGGAGTTCACTCCACAGACCTTTCTAACTACTGCCCTAGAGCCATTATATCCCCTCTCAAAAAGTTACTAGAAAAATGCATTCATAAACAGCTCCTTGATCACCTCCTACAGGAAAATCTACTCACACCCATCCAACATGGCTTCCGCCCTTACCATAGCACTATTGCTGCTGTAATTTCCTTCACTAAAACTATCACACAAGCCAGAGATAATAAATTCATGTCCACTCTATTCCTAGACCTCTCCAAAGCCTTTGACACTGTTCCCCACTCAAAGCTCCTTACCTAATTCTCCAACCTTAATATCTGTAACCCTAACCTGACATGGTTCTCTAGCTACCTCTCCAGCAGGCAGCAATCTGTCACATGCCTCTCTTCCTTCTCCCTCTTTCTCCCAGTCAATACAGGTGTACCACAAGGATCTATCCGTGGACCACTACTATTCAGTATTTTCACTGACACTCTTCAGACGTCCTGCTCTCACCCCTCACTCATACAGTATGCCGACCACTCTACTATCATATCCACCTGAGACAACCTCACTGACTTCTCCTCCCTAACCCAAAACTCCTTTTATGCAGTAGAAAACTAGCTCACCAACAATCAACTCATACTCAATCAAAAAAAAAAAAAAAAACTCACCTATTTCTGCCTAAGTTCCTTTCTCTTCACAAATCATCATTCATGATCACATCACTCAACAACACTGTCATAAATGTTGACACATACACTAAATTATTGGGAACACTCATTGACAACCAACTTAAATTTGATCTTCACGTACTAAACTCTACAAAAAGACACACCAAAACCTCGGACTACTTTATAGAACTAAACAATACCTCACAAAATACTCTAGACTTTCTGTAGCTTATGCCTATCGTATACATGGTCTTCTCTATGCTTCCCCAGCCATAGCAAACCTACAATCCTCTGTCAAGGCTAAGCCTGAACTCACAACTAAGTTGCAGTTTTGCTACAAACCATCTCCACAAATCTCACCACTGCCTTTCTCTACTAATCCTACACTGGCTAGCTTTTCCCCATCTATTCTTACTCCCCCAGCTGTCTGTTATTTACTCCTTCCTAAACAATCCCTACTTCTGCCATGCCACATCTTTCTGTTGTATCCCAGTACACCCCCACCTGCTCTTTTAGAAGCACTGACCAGTTTCTCTTAGCAATCCATAAGCCAAAAATTAAAACTTGGACAAAGTTTATATAGCTACTCAGTTGCCGTATCTTGGAACAACCTCCCAATGAGCATCAGAAATCTGTCCCACACTCAAAGCTTCAAAATAGTATTAATAAAAACCCTACTAAAAACTAGGATCTGTACATGCCAAAACACTAACACTAACTTTGCCTCTCCCTCCACTCACCCTTGTGTTATTTTTCTATCCACTGCCTACTCCTCTCTACACTATTAGTCTTACATCTCCCTCCTCCCTGCATTTCTCCTACTTCAGATCTATACCTGATATTTCCTCTTTTTACCATCATTTAATTGCTTCTTGCATCCTCTTCTCCTCCCACTGATGGACCACCATGCTGTACTATGCTTGTCATATATCTTGTCATGTAGTTAATCACAATTAAATGTCTCATACATGTACTATTAAACCTTGTGATGTTACTGCTATCCAACCATTGCAAGCAATTTCTGTAAGTGTTTTTCCCCTCCAGGCCTCTGATGTAAATGAGCTTTCTCTAAAATGGACATACCTGGTTAACAGATGTTAAAATAAATAAATAATTTTATGTCTGTAAACTTTCATGACTTGTCAGTTATTTTGCAGGAAATCACAATGATATGAACTACAGGCCAGAAATATGAGTCTAAATTCTGGACATTCAGCAAAAACTTGTACAGTTGACAGGTATGTAGACAGTATAACAATACATACAGCAGGTCTGAGAGGGCACATTAGTAGATGTCTTGGTATTTATCTATAGTGTGTCTTTCGGCTTTTCCCAGTTAGGGGTCGCCACAGCGGAACTCCAGTCCGCTAATGATTGGCAGTTGATTTTTACATACCGGCTTGCCAGGCCTGACGCACAACCTTCAACGAAGGTACGCCCATTCACGCATGCCTCCACGCAGAAGACGCTCCAGCTGAGAACCGAACCGGACAGCGTCCTACTGTGATGACATAAATTTATTAGGGTCTATATCAGTTGAGCGAAAACCCTAGTACACGAATACTAATACATCGAACCATATTGCGCGAAGCATGTAAACCTCGAATGTCCAAAACTGCGAATTCTGAAATGTTGATTTGTTTTGGTTGGCCCTTCTGCGGTATAGCTCCGTAAGATAAGTGTGTGATAGATAGGACTTTAAGGTTAGAATTTGGGTTAAGGTAAGTGCATAGATAGGTAATGTATGTAAGATTTAGTGTAGTGTTAGATGTAGGGTTTTTTAAGTGTATGTATGTGTGTTATTTATTTTGTTTGGGTGTATGTCTGTAGGGGAAGTGTGCGGTAGTTACGGACCTTAGGGTTTGGGAGAGGTTAAGGATAGTGCATAGATAGTTCTGTATGTGGGGTTTAGTGTAGTGTTGGAAGTAGGGTTTTCTTAAATGTATGTATGTGGATTATTTATTTTGTTTGGGTGTATGTCTGTAGGGTTTGGTTAGTGTATGTTATGTGGTTTATTTATTTTATTTGGGTAGGTACTAAGTAGCGGGTGGTGGTGTTGGCCGACTATGATAGTTCGATATTTAATTTTTTGCGGTTTAGTGCGTTTGGGATTTTCGCGGTTCGAGGTATAGGGTTTGATGTTTAGGTATTCGCGTAAAGGGGTTTTCACTCAACTGATATAGACCCATTTATTATGCTTACCAACTGCAGGAGCCCTAGGTCTCAGAATTCCTGATGGTTCTGAAATAAGTAAAGGAAAAGGTGATAGCAACAGAACCACATTTAACAATATAACAGAGGTTAAATACCTTTACTCATCTATATCTGCACTAATACGACTGTTAACAAAAATGTGGCTGACAACGTCAAAATAAGCATAAAACTGCATTTATCTTAAATAACTCCAACACACAGATAAACTATTGACACCATGGCAAAATGCCACAGTATCCTAATGATGATCTAACAAAGCATACCAGGAAGGTCCTGTTGAGATGCAGAAGTGGTGCCCATATCTAGAATATACTGTGTCATTGACTGCTGGGACGTGTCCTGTGTGATGATGTTTGCCAGGAATTCCTCTGTGGCATTGAGAGAGGGTTCTGCAGTAGGCCCTCTACCGGTTATATGGCAATCATGTCCCAATGCAGCTGCACGCCTCCTTGTTGCTGTCATCATGTCTGTTGCTCAATGACACACTTGCTCATAGGTGTGAAGGTGTCACCCAGTCTCATTAATATGCCGTACCAAATCTTCCCACAGGGCTGTCCATTGAGCCATGTTGGCCTGCCCTCTGGACAGCACTACCACATGATGTTGACGTAGTCCCTTGACGATGAGGTCATTCTCAGCCTCAGTAAATGGGAGCCTATATCTGACAGGCATTTTGTGTCCTGAAAAGCAATAATGACACATATAAGGATCACATAACGAAAATAAACTGTTTACAGATAAAGCAGTAAATGAAGGCTATCAGTATTCCCCACTTAATAAATTATAAATATTCAACAATGATCAAAACATAACAATGGAGGGTACAAAACAAGGAGAGTAACAAGGGGAACATGTCCCTGTTTGTGCCATAACAGATACTCAACTATGCTCACCCACCAAAGGTAACAGTCCATTGTAGTTTGTGCCAAAGCAGAAACTCATCATTGCCAACCCCCCAGGCAAAGAACAGGCTTAGAAACAGAAACATTCTTGCTAACCAAACAACTGTGCATGCTGCAAGTGCTCTCAATGGTAATTTCATTGAAACATATGTACATTGTTATCACACAGCATTATATTTTCAGCCTACTCTACATTTGCCATACCTCTGATATGGCTTGAAAAACAAAGCCATGCCATGATTACAGTTCAAAGACATGCATACAGATTTATGGCACATTATGTGCATTATGTAGTTAATAAATTGGATACATACTTGCTGGAGTACAGTACTCCTCTGTAGTGATTTACTATTCAAAATGAATGTGTAACTGAGTTCAACAATACAGTAACTCTCATCCACATCAGTTTGTCTACACATTTGCCTTTTCATAATCGAGTACGTTATTAATTGATTGCATCTGTCCTAGTCTGTGCTTCAGAGATGCTAATTATGCATACGCAGCTGAACTGCATGCTGATTAACCAATCTTGTGGAGCTAGTCAACAATATATAAAGCTGGATTCTTTAATGTACAAATGGTTGTGTGAGGGGACAATTAACACTAAAATTGCAAATGTACCTTCCAAGGTGAATCCAAAAATGAGTAGGTTGTTTGGTTTGCCAAAGATTCACAAGTTTTTGGAGAATCCACCTTTTAGGCCTATAGTAGCCAGTGAAGGAAGTAAAACTGAGGCTATGGCCGTCTGCAGAAAGTAGCGATGAATAGAAAGTAATTTATTAGGGGTACATTTGCCTTTGTGGAAGCTATTAAGAGACTAGATATTTTAGAAATTGATATTCTTGTTACTATGGATGTCCAATCTTTATATACAGTAATCCCAAGTGATATAAGGATGGAATATGTGTGAATAGAAATGTTTAACTCTAAGCTTTATTCTACTGATGAAGTGCATCTAATTATGGAAATGCTTGATATAATTTTATCTTATATATTTTTTTAATTTAATGGAACGTTTTTTCTGCCAAGTAAATGGCGTGGCTATGGGTACAGCTATGGCCCTTAGCTACGACAATGTTTTTATGACAGGCTGGGAAAATTAATTTATTAGGAAGAGTAACTATTTTGAACTTATTTTGTATTTTGAGCGTTTTACTGATGACCTTTTTTTAGTGTGGAGGGGGAGGCTGATTGTTAATTTGTTTTCTTATGTGAATTCTGTTATTGCTTTTTTAAAGCTTACTTTTACATTTGATTCTGATAGGCTGCAGTATTTAGATGCTGAAGTTTTTAAAGACTCATGTAAATTAAATACTAAGATATTTAAGAAAGGAGTACAAAGTAATGCTTATTTAGACTTTAATAGTATGCATCCAACTTTTATAAAACAAAATATTGTGAAAGGGCATTTAACAAGGGTGAACAACTTAACAGACAATGATGAAATGATTTTAAAGGAAGCCAGATTGCTATGTTGTAAATTTACCATTAGAGGATACCCTAATAATTTAGTTGAAAGTAGGTTGAATGAAGTGTATGTTTCAAAGAAAGAAGGATATTTATTCAAGTAAGGTTAAAAATAGAGATACAAATAAATGTAAGATGAGAATGATGTTGCAACATTCAGTGATGCATTGCAAGTTAAAGAAGTTGCAAGAAGCAATTGGAGAATATTTAATAGTTCACCTGATATCAAAGATGTATTGGGAGATGCCCCAGTCTTTGTTTATAAAAGAGGTAGGAATTTTAAAAATATTTTCAGTCTAGGTTGAATTTTAAAAGTATTGTTTCTAACAAAAGGGGACCTTTCAAGTTTTATAATTTTAAATATGTATATATATTAATTCTGGTGTGGAATGTTTAAATATTAATGGAGTCAATATTGTTGCTAAGGGCTTTTTATATATAGATCTAATTTTACTTACTTATCAGTCTGCTCCCTATGTCCTGCTTTTTTTGTTGGGTGGACTAAAAGAGAATTTCCCTTTAGAATTTTAGAGCATATTTGCTATTGAGAAAAAAGATGTTAATAATGCATGGGGTAGACACTTTGGTGTCACTGGATGCCAAGAGGCTCCTAAGTTTTTGGTTTTACAACAAATTCTAGATTGTAATAAGTTTGATGCAGAAGAAGACTTGGATTGGTATGAATATTGCTGGCAGTTAAGGTTGGACGTCTAAACATGAAGAAAATTTTGAAGTGTACCTTAAGAGAAGAAAATTAAGACATTGATTGATTGGTTGATTGTTTATCAATTATGTGATAAGCATGTATTTAAATGTTTTGCTTTGGTTTTAACTCAGTCTGAAGAAGTCCTATGGACGAAAGTGCTTACTTAATCTACTGTGAATAAATTTGGTTTTATGTTTTATTCGGTTGCTTTTGTTCTATTGTCAGTTATGTACTTATGTATTAATATCTGCATTGGTTAACATCACTTTATTGGTTACCATCGTGCAAATGTATTACCTGTGTTTGCGTGATGCCAAGCAACATGCACCATTTTCAAATGTTGCAAAATCCAAAAGTGCGCGTTGTCAGTATTTATAATAACTGGAGTTGGTGGGAAACATCATTATAGATTGGTATTCATCTGCATTAGATATGGCTGGTGTTCATAGAGAGGTTTTGAAATTTCAGTCTCAAAGGTGGAGTGTGCAGGAGTCCAAAGTGGTCTCCTAGTGAATGTATATGGCCCCTGGCTGTTGCAGGAGCACTATCATGGAACTGATTACAAATCAGATGCATGGAATAGTTTGGCCCAGGATTTGTCCAGTGCTGCTAGTATCCCCAGTACTGGCAAACAGTGTAGGAATCACTATCGAGACCTCAGGATGAGGAAAAGGGATACCTTCAACCACTGGATTGAAGAATGTCGTACTGGCAGCACTCCACAGATGTGTAAGTATCACTTACAGGCAGTTGTTGTAAGAGTTAGCTGCTGCATTTGCTCAGGATTGGTGTTCTTAATGGTATTCTGTTGTGTTCTGCTTTTTCCACAGCTGATGCTGATAGATTGCTTAATCTGCGAACTTATGAAGCAAGATTGGCATGGATGAGAGATGCAAATGGTATGTATGCATCCAAACAGTACTGGTATTTTTGCATTAAGAGTAAATACAGCTTAGTGAGTTAAACACTTTTATCACATTGAGTATGTATTTG
This sequence comes from Protopterus annectens, assembly GCF_019279795.1. Lineage (NCBI taxonomy): Eukaryota > Metazoa > Chordata > Ceratodontiformes > Protopteridae > Protopterus > Protopterus annectens. Next base: position 400,768,668 of record NC_056732.1, read on the forward strand.
TCAATTGTAAATGAATAGTATACTTGCATTAGTATGCACGATAAAACAGTCCACTACTATGTAGTAGACAGGGGTTGTTGGGTCAAACATCATACTTCCTACTATACAATACTGTTTAAGTTCACATAAATATTGAGATGTAATGTAATACCTATAAGCCAGGGACAATAATAAACTGCTGAAGATTATCTATAATTGGGAAATGCAAAACTGTCAAAATATATGCTAACATAGACCTATGCAACTTTCCATGTTTGTTAGAGCAATATTTAAGATATGTTCCTATTTATGGGTCATTGTAACCTCATTATTTCATGATCTGTCCAGATATCGTGCTCTAAAACTTTGCGAGGTATGGTGTGTAACACCAAGCAAAATATGCACATTCTCAAATAACAGTGAACATGAATCTATAAAGTGTGAAAGAAGAGTGCTTGAATTATGACGTATTTCAAGGGAAGAGTACTGTATTGCAGTATTCACTGTTTGTGGGTTCAAATTACACACTCCCCAAATGTAAAGTTCAGTTGTTTGCAATATTGTTTTTGTTATTCATCAATAAAAATTGCTGTTATGTATTCATCATGATAGCATTTTAAGTTCAGACCTTTGTACCTGTGGCTTGAATGACCTGATTTCAAATGCAATCAGTCTACATGGAACATGCATGTCTGCAATATATGCAGCAATGAATGTTTGCTGGATGAGATATGATCTGCCAATACTGTGTATGTGTTAGGAACAGGGTAGTATTCAAACTAAAAAAGAAATTTCTTAGCAATTGGTAGTGTTACCTTGAAAATGTAATAGAATAGAGTACATTAACTGTAGAAAGCTTTGTACAATATCTGCAAATTTTTCACCCCACCCCTTCTGTTCATTTGTTTTTTATGGATTTCATATATTTTATTATGATTTTTTTTATATTATTATTATATTTGTTATATATTATTATATTTCATTATCATTTCTATCAGTTATGTTTTATGTATAATTTTATATTGCCTTGATGTTAAATACATTTTCATGTCTTATTATTTATCATTGTGTTTGTAATTATATGATTTATTACTTTTATGATAATTTATTATATTTCATTTATTTAAATTTATTATTTCCATATTTGTTGGATATGTTACATTTCATTATTGATTTTTCATTTTACTTATGTTGTTACTACAGCATAGCAGGTAGGCCGGTTCCCTGTGACCTGCCTATGCTCACTCCACAGGCTAAGCACCGAGACCCAGCACTTTTGGGGTGCAGCCTGGCAGCACCCTCCCCTGCTACCCCTGCTCTAAATTGAACCTCAGTTAGTTCTGCCGCAGAGGATAGGCCTGTGCTTCCCTCTGGGAGCAGAGCAGAGGGGGTGATTTTTGTCACCTGAGCTGAACTGCCAGGTCTGGAGCATGGGATTCTGTGCTCTCCATCATCATCTTCAATAACACAAGGACATGCAGATGTCAGACACTGCAGCCACTGGCGCAGTGAGGTGACAGTGATGACAGTCCTGTGGGTGAGGACTGTCACCAAACTTGACTTCCATAGGTTTGCGATACCACCACTCTCACCCCAACCTTAGTGTTTACCCCATTACCAGCCGTGTTTCTTGTCTTATGTGTCTTGTCTGTCAGCAAATGCTTCCTCACCTACCAACTTGCCTGCCCCAGACATGCCTCTGCCCCTTTCCCAGTATTCCACTCTCACCTTTAAAAAAAAAGGACACCTGTCCCCAAAAAACATATCTCCCCATACATAGCTCTCCATTTTGCAGGTGTATTTATAGTGTGCTGTTACTTTAAAATTTAGCGGTTTGTGGGAGTTGAAGATGACAGTATGTGTGTGGTTATGTTCGGAGATTTATGGAGTATGGATTTAGGGTAGGGATGTGTATGTTTTTAGTTTTTTTGGAAGTTGTAGAAGTAGTTTAAGGTAGGTAGGTGAGGGTGTGTGTGTATAGGTGTTGAGAGTGGTGAATGTTTTACATGTGTAGTGTGTGTGTAATGGGAGTGTAGGGGCTCACAGAGGTAGATGTGTTGCTGGTTTTTGTTAGAGTGACCTCAGATTTGGTATGTATAAGTAGCGAGGGGGGTGAGGGTGCCCCCCCCGCATAAATGTTGAACAGTATTATGTGTTTTTTTTATCGTCTGTTTATGTCGGAGGAGGGTTGTTTTTTTGTGTGGTTTTTTTTTGCTGCTTTTGCATTTCTTTTTTTGATTTTTGGAGTTTTGTTCTTCTGGTCTCAAGATACTGAAATTCGATGTTTCAGTAATTCGAGTATCAGAAGTGAATCCATATACATATATAAATATTTATGTTTGTATGTGTGTGCTTGTATATATATATATATATATAGATATATATATATATATATATATATATATATATATATATATATATATATGGGTCTATATTATATTATCGCACGCTTAGAAAAGCAAATAATAATCAAACAATAATCTACCCCATGTAAACGAAAGCTTACAACGTCAAAACCTCAGAACAGCAATTTTTTTCCAAGGGAAAAAATTAGATGTTTCGAAAAAAAAATACTTTAAAATATTACATAATATAAGGGGCTTCACCCTGCACACACCCTGACATGGGGAGCTGTGCCCCCACACCCCCCTAGTCAAATATACCATCTCCGCGATTGCACTACAGTGCCAAAAATGTCAAAGTAACGAAAGCAGCCAAGCAAATTCTTTCCCTGGGAAAGAATTCACTGAAAAGCTACTTTGTTATTTTGCATTTTTGCTCTTGTCAGTTTGATCAAGATGCATTCTACAAACTGCTTCTGTGATCTGGTAATAGGAACCCATATATATATATATATATATATATATATATATATATATATATATATATATATATATATGTGTATGTATATTTATATATGTGTGTGTGTGTGTGTGTGTGTGTGTGTGTGCACACACACACACACACACATATATATATATATATATATATATATATATATATATATATATAAAAGTAAAGATATACATCTACATGTCACGTGTGTGTGTGTGTGTGTGTAATATATATATATATATATATATATATATATATATAGATATATATATATATATATATATATATATATATATATATATATTTATATATATATATATACACACACACACACACACACACACACACACACATACACACGTTCTTATATATATATATATATATATATATATATATATATATATATATATATATATATATATATATATATATATATATATATATATATATATATATGTATATATGTGTGTGTTTGTGTAAAGACATCATTTTTATGTTCATAAGAGAGAGGAAATAAATGGAAGGATGTATGTAGGTTTGTTTTTTTCTGATTACTGTGCATTGTGCTGCACAATAAGCAGCAATAAAAATGTAATAAGGATGGAAAAAGGGTTGAAGTGGTTTACTGCTATGTATAGCAATTCAGAGGAGGTGAGACAGATTTTGAAACATTGCAGAAGGTACTTCATATCATGGACATTTATGATAATTAAGACAATGGGGGGAATTCATTAAACCTTACACATTCAAGTGCAAACATGGGCACAAATAGTTTTATACTCAGTAAACTCCGTGTAGAGGCACACAATCATGTACACTCATGGGCAATTACAAAAACTTTTGTGGAGTGCAACTTTCAGCATAAGTAGCTGAAATTTATGTTAATGAAGTGAAACAACCTGATGGAGTGATCCAACAACCTTTAATGCAACTGTGTAGCCTCCATGTCCATGTTGGTAGTTCTGTATACAGGATTCTACATGGAAGCAAGAGTATGTAAAAGTCCAGAAATATGGACAGAATTCCCCTGAAAAGGTAGCAGCACACATATAATGGGCAATGTATAGAATGTGGATGTCTGAAAGCATCAAGGGGGTGTGTGTCAGATTAGTATAATTTTAATTTTACTTTTTCCTCATGTTTGCACAGTGTGCCACTAGCCACAAAAAGGTTTTAACTATGCTTACCAAAAAAGTCATGAAAAAGAGGGAGTATGATGTACTCTAACAATAGGTAGTGTAATACCCTGCCTTGTGTCTTAAAATCATGCTGCTGTGCTGTTGACCAGCTTGCACGGCTACTAACCATGTAGATTCTAAGTTGTTAGTACAGTTATGTGAATGAGTGCAAAAAAATCATTGGATTTGTTGAATCACAAAAAGCAGGAACCGTGTACAGACGTTCACTTTGTGTAAGATCCTACATGGTTTTTATGTTTCCAGTGGATGTTGATGATGTTGGGGGGGGGGTTTCAGGTCAATTTCTACTGTTTTTTTTTTGTTTAATGTACTGCACATATTTGAGCAGTGCACCACTTGCCACAAATGGTTTTAGCAGTGCATACTTTGCCTGATTAGACCACTCACATATCAGACATGAGCTCTACATCAAAAAATGGAAACCTGATGCATTTAATTGATATTACTTAGCACCGCTGCCTCACAAACCTGGTAAGTGGGGCTGCACTTTGTTAATTCCAGTGCCTAGATATATCCAGTGGAGCCTTGCAGTATACTTCATGCACATGTACACAGGTATTCACAGTATGTGCTATGCTCCACAATCTGATCCTGCAGAAACAGCTGCAGCAGAATCAGCAAGGGGAAGGGACACACATCCCCCCACAAATCCCTAGGTCACCACAGTCACAGGAGGACTTGGAGGAGAAACCCCCAACTGATGTTCCTGTAGGCAGACATAGGCATGCTCAGTATGCCCTTGTTTTGGCTAAGAGACAATGCATAACATGTTCACTGACCACTTAGGGACCAAGGGACTAATACCTTTCTCCTACTGACATACATGTATTAAAATTGATGCCAGACAACTCACAAACCTGTACACATCCATGTACTAGCTGTGTACTGCTTACATCAGACAGAGTCAGCCCTAAGCTACAGTTGTTTCGATCACTGCATTTGGAAGGTAGGTCCTTAACCTACACTGTATTCTTGAAGAGTATTATGACATATCCTTGTATCTATGAACTTGTTACAGTATGCAAGTAATTCATGGTGTTGTTGTACAAAAATTAAATTAACATGTGACTAAAGACACTTATTTTACTATTATGTGTCCATTTGTAATTAGTAATCCTCATGCATGAAACATTCATACAGTCCTGCTGCAGCAGATTAGTGGTATATCATTCCAGAGAGAAGTTAGAAAGTGAGGCTAGTTACACATTCCAGTGTCTGACATCAGATTTATTTGTATCCTAATAGTAAATCTGGTTTGTTCCTCCACCCCTCAAAAAGAGGAGTGTCCCCTTGTAACTGCCATAACAGTAACTCATCTATGCTACCCCCGAACTCATGGTATAAGGGTGTTTGTTACAGTTATTATCCTCCACATTTTCTGGACAATAATATAGATTTGATCATACATTGCATGTGTTAGGTAACTGATGAATTGCAGTATACATTTTTATGCAAGTGGTTGGTGGAGAATCACCACAGTTCTGGCAAGCAGCTTCTGTGGCCAAAAGGACTAAGGCAGCCATCCTGTTTCATGATACTGTATTGCTGTTGATGGTTCTAATCCTGATATAAGTAGATGTTTTGGAGGTGTAGTAGCAATAGGTTGTGTTTTACAGACTGTGATGCTGTGTCCCATACTGTTATCAACTTTGCCTTGTTTTAATTCCACATTTGCATGGTGTGCCACATGTATAAAACCTTTTTGATAAGGGTTATCCAATTTGTGTGGAGCGTAGCATTGCAGAATCAGTGAAAGAGGAAATAGGATTTATGTCAGACTGCCAACCACAGACACTGGATACATTCAGTTATTGCCATTAGTAATTGGGAAATCTCAGCCTGGAGTACAGATAAGAGTGGGCTCTAGTAGCAGGTATATATTACATAATAGTAACATTCAGATGTGAGCAATGCGCCTCACATTTGTGCGCTGCTTACCTATGCACAAACAGGTAAAAAAAGGCAAGTGTGTATGCATATACACTTAGTTAACCATAGCACAAATCTGATGCTTCTTGCACTATCGCTTTATATATATGTCCTTAGTGCCCTTCCCTATCATTTTCAGATCCCACGTCTCCCCTAAGACTACATGTAGAAACATTGCAAATTGAGAGCACAGTATAAGTATATGTACATATATTAAGACTCCATCAGTTTGTTTCCCCTCCAGGAACAACACCAACAGTCACAACAACCCTGGGTCTCCTTGATTTTTCCACATGTATATCAACCACTGTACAAGTTGTAATATGTAATGTTGTGTGTTCCCTCATGGATAGGGCCAATTGATAGTGCTCACAGGCTTGCTCATCTAAATGCAAACAGACAAATGTGGTTAGTAAGGGTATTGGTGCTACACTGATAGGCTTCTAAACACTGTTCTTCTGCTAGGCTACTAGCCTCAGATAACACTAAGGAGCATTGTGGACTGTGCAGGCCTGCCAAGCAGTTATTCAACACATGTCTTGGTTATGTCATCTAATATAAGTTCACCTGCAGTCCTACATAAATCAGGCTTGTGCTGTAGTGAGTGCATTAAATACTGTGTCTTGTCATCCCTGTACTGAGATACGTAGGTTTCTAATCTCACTGGAGTCAACTGTGTGTGTGTATAAACAAATGTGGAAGTGAGTAATCCCAATCCAACTTCTTAAATGGCATGGTTTTACATTGTTTTGCTGCTTACACACATCCGTTCCAAGCAAGCCTCCAAACATACATCACCCACATGTCCTGCTGATGTCAGCTACTACAAGATCACTTGCAGTCCTGGTAAAATCAGACTTGTGCTGTGGCACATGCATTAAGTACTGTGATCTGTAGTATGTAAACCTAGATAGGTAGGGGTTATATCCTCGCTGGAGTCAACTTGGTTTGTATGTCTCCATAAAAAAGGGTGGAAGTGAATATCCCACACTGACTTCTCAAATGGTATGTTTTTGCACAGTTTTGGTGCCTGCACAAACATCCTGTTGAAGCAGACCTCCAAACTTATGTCTACCACATGGCCTGCTGATGTCATCTACTATAAGATCACCTGCAGTCCTGGTAAAATCAGACTTGTGCTGTGGCATGTGCATTAAGTTCTGTGATCTATAATATATACACCTAGATAGGTAGGGGTTCTATCCTCACTGTAGTCAACTTGGTGTGTGTGTGTGTGTGTGTGTGTGTGTGTGTGTGTGTGTGTGTGTGTGTGTGTGTGTGTGTGTGTGTGTGTGTGTGTGTGTGTGTGCATGTGTGTATGTGTGTGTGCGTGTACACCACCATAAAAAGGGTGTAAGAGAATGTATTTCACTCTAACTTCTCAAATGGCATGGCTCTGCACTGTTTTGGTGCTTGCGCAAACATCCAGTTGAAGTAGGCCAACAAACTTGTGTCCCTCATGTGGCCTGCTGATGTCATCTACTATAAGATCACCTGCAGTCTTGTTCTGTTCTCACTGCAGTCAACTGTGTGTGTGTGTGTGTGTGTGTGTGTGTGTGTGTGTGTGTGTGTGTGTGTGTGTGTGTGTGTGAGCTGTTGGTTGATGTTACACAGCGCATTATACAACAGCCTATGGGACACTGTCCTCTTGTCTTCAGCAGACACTGATGATGATGTTATCAGTGATATCAGATTATTGCATATGCATACATCACAATGTGCCATGGTCACACACTGGCCTGACAGATGGGTAGATGTCACTTCATCTTATCTAAGACAGACAACAGTGACATTCTTGTTATTGTATGCACAAACATCATGGCATCTATTTGCAATGGTGATGGAGAGGTTGACACATTAGATAACACAGGAGGCCCCCTGGACTATGATGTTTATGGATGATATTGTGCTCTCTAGTGAGAGTAGGGAGCAGGTTTAGCAGACCATGGAGAAGTGGTGATATGCTCTACAGAGGGGAAGAATGAAGGTCAGCAGGACTAAGACAGAATATAAGTGTGTGAATGAGAGGGAGGGTAGAGGAAAGGTGAGAATGCAGGGAGTAGAGTTAGTGAAGGCATATCATTTGACATACTTTGGATCAACAGTTCAGAGTAATGGCGAGCGTACAAGACAGGTGAAGAAGAGAGTGCATGCAGGGTGGAGTGCGTGTAGAAGAGTGTCATGACTGATTTATAACAAGTACCAATAAGAGTGAGAGGGAAGATTCACAAGATGGTAGTGAGACCAGCTATGTTATATGGGTTGCAGACGGTGGCACTGACAGAAAGACAGGAGTCATAGCAGGTGTTGGCAGAGTTCCAGATAAGATTTGCATTGTGTGTGCTGATGGTGGACAGGGGTATTAACCATATATTAGAGTGTTAGCTCAGGTTATACAGTTTGGAGATAAAGCCAGAGTGGTGAGATTGTGTTGGTTTGGACATGTGCTGAGGAGTGATGCTGGGTATATTGAGAGAAGGATGCTAAGGATGGAGCTGCCAGGTAAGAGGAAAAAGAGGAAGGCCTAAGATACAGTTTATGGATGTGGTGACAGAGGACATGCAGGTGGTTACTGTGACAGAGCAAGATGCAGAGGACTTTGTAGAAATAGAAGCAATGATTTGCTGTGGTGAGCCCTAATGGTACTATCCAAAAGAATAGGAAGAATATAACATCTATGTTTGGGGAAACACCATCTGTACACTTGTGGCAGGAGTGTACAGTAGGAGTGTCTATTTGAAAGTTAGTGTATCTGGACAAAGTTTTGTTTTTAACAGTGTGACTTTGTGTTACCAGCTCTGCCCTGGATTGTGTGCAGAGGCTGTAACACTTTGCTCTCATACATGCAGAAACATCAGTACACTTTCTTTCAAATACAGTCAGTTGTTGTTGTGTAGCAGAGCAGATCTAGCCATCAGAACATCTGTTGCTTAACAGCAATTTACCCACTTACCTATCAATAACAGAAGTATTGATCCACCTTATGAAGGACCTCCAAATGTACACCACATAGATTAATCGACTGAAAATAGCAGCCAGATCACATATACCCCCTCCATTTTGCATTCCCTATACAGATACCAGGTTCAAACCTCCCATTATCACCTGTCATGTCCCCTCTGCTTCCCCTGGTAGCATAGTTGACATGGGTGTTTGACTCAGTGCAGATAATGCCTCATGTGCACTGAACAGCATCTATCTCCTACATCACTGAAGTACAATTTTCAAGGGATCCACCTATAATAGGAATATGGAATCAGTGTTCTGTTGGTTCCAAAAACCTAAACAGGTTGTCTGCTCACACACCTTCACTCCTACTCATAATATGCACCCAACACAAACCATCATGTGCAGAGGTACTCCCCACAAACTAAGCTACACAGTAGACACATCCTAAACACAATCATGCTACATCTAACACTATAACCAAAGCAGACAATACACATAAGAAATATTATCACCAGTGTCTCACCATGGAAGTGCTTAAGACAATGGGCATGTATACCAAAGGTTTTCATAATAGTTGACTGTATAGTGAGATGTACAGATGCCCCACTCACCAGATTAAAGAAGTTTAGTGTCAGCTGTGTTGCCGAGGTAGTCATCACAACATACATGCAATCAGGTCTCTCAACAACAAGTCCCACTCTTAATTCAGCATACTTTATGTTGGTATGTACATCTTGATATGTGAATATATGAAATATATGAACACAGACATGACTGAGTTATCTAAATATGGGTCCCAGCCAGGTATGTCCCTGTGTTTGAGCAGCATTATACCCTCACCTAGGATGATACCACTATATAAAGAACAACAGATTTTCTGAACTTGCCTATGTTTCTGGTGTAATTCTAAGGTGATGCAGTACCTGTCAGTGTGGGATGACATGGTGGACAGAGCACGCTGCTTTGTCTGATGTAAAGCACTTGACCACACCATAATCCCTTTATTAGGGAAGGTCACAAAAGCAGAATTACCGATGTGAAAATGTACAACTCCAACAAAGTAAGGGTTATGCTGCAAAACCCTAGGAGTTTCCACCTTAAACCACACTCTCTGTAAGCACTGTTGCAGTGATGATGTTGATATATGTCCAGTCACACAAATCTGGTTCAAAGCTGCAGTAAGTACTTTGGCCTTGCAAAGCTACAATGCCTTCCAAACATCCAGACAGCAAATGGAAGTTGTGTGAACCACAGAATGCTGTATGTATTTACATTGAAGATAATTACGCGTCAAGACTATTTAGAGAAGATAACTGTATAGAGTTATTCTTTGTTTAACATACTGTGAATAGGAAACCCCTTCATGTTATCACCATTAATAGGTCACCACCTATTTATTACTATATAGAACAATTAAAGTAAAACAAAAAACAACCCAGGCAGGGGTGAGTGAAACTATTCATCCATTGATCGGGTTAGTTATAGGACAACAAACTCACTTGCACACTATTACCTGGAGTTTGTGAACTGAAATGCCAAGGAAGAAGTAGTGCACCACCCCACAAGGTTTTCTTATATTCCAGACCTGTTCCTCAACAATATGAGTGAACAATGTAATGGCACATGTGTGGTGCCTGCATTGTCAATCCAACCATAAAGCTGTATGTTTTGAAGTAGATATAGCTACTAACTCACTAATGGAGGAATTGGGTTCAAAAACATCATCCAATGTAAATACACCCTCGTAAGGCATGGTTTAATCTGTTTCTAAGCCCCAGTTTCCACAAAGGACTTTGACAGCTATAGTAGATTACTCCCTGATGCCCTGTCTACACATCTACACAAATGAATACACACAGCCATGCCTGATAGGCTCAAACAAAGATCGTTTGGAAATACAAACCATACTGGTGGATGCCTGTCATTACTACATTATACAGTAAGTGAAAGAAGCTGCTGTTTACAAATACAACATTGAGAAACTAGGACTGGAAGGCCACTCTCCTCAGTGTAAACATGCAAATAAGATACCTTCAAAAACCCTAACAGAGCAACTATGCTAATATTTTACACAACATATCCGGGGATAACCATAAAGCTTTCTTTATTTACATCTGCAAACTGATACATATAACTCAGATGTATTTGGAACCAGTTGTATATGGTAGAGCACACAGTGACCCAGTGTAAATTCCAAACCTGCTAGCAGGTATGTTTGGCTGAAAAGTGTCCCCCCTCCCACCACCAAACCTCTTATAAACCATGTGTGCAACATAACCTCCAACCTGTGGTGTCTACAGTGAGAAAGTTAGCATTGCCCTCACCAAACTAGGAGCACAGTCTCCATGGGACCAGACGGCATTCCGGCCTGTGTTCTTCATACGCTTCAACACTGAGCAACTCCACTTGGCACCATATTCAACCGCAGTCTGAATACTGCTGTTGTCCACACTGAATGGAATAGAATGACCATTTTCTAACCACACAAGGGATGATCAGCAAAATACAAGTGCAATTATAGACGCATAACTTTATGCAACATCTGTTGTAAGGCAATAGAAACAGTTTGCATGCATCTCAGGCACAAGGACATAGTGACCTCCAAACACTAGATGTGTTCCAGTTAGGTGTTCCCAAGAGCATCCTGTGGCTACAAAACCTGATGGGATTCAAGACTGTGACCAGAGACATACACAAAGTCAAGGCTGTGCACGTATCCTATCGTAACATGGCCATGGCCTTCAACACAATCCAACATTTGGTCTCAGTGAGAAACTAACCAATGGGAATATCAAATCCTATGTTATCAGTTGGTTTGCAGATGGGATAACAGACCAACAACATTCAATCATAGTGGGAGACTTCACCTCAAGCAGCAGACCTGACCTGTATGGTAACAGAAGTGTCAGTGCTGTGGCCCTTCATGTTTGACGTATACATCTCAGAAATCCTGAACAAAACAGAGGGTCTGTGATAAACCATCTTTGTGGCACTAATGACGGCTGACAAAGCAATGGGAGTTACATCAACTGCAAAAAAAATGCATCAGCATACCCTGTGGTAATAATAAAAGTTCCTGCTTATTATAAAATAAACAAGAGTACAATATTCCTCACTTCTGAATTGATAGACCTTCGATACATATAGACTGCAACCTGGGTCTACTGTGTGTAGGTAGGCATTCTACATCTTAGATCTGATTAGCAACGGCTTTATATCAATAGCAAAATATGTCATCAATCCCCTGTACCCATCCCTCATCGTCTGTATTAATGAATATAATGCTTCCTTTGATATGTATTGTATTGTACCAGACACCTGCACCAACTTGACAGACCTCAGACATGTCTGAGTAATAAAACATCAGAGGGTCTCCAACACGTGTCTTCTGTGGGAAGACTGAAGTAGCTGTCACTGTGTGCATTATCATATATATCAGGGGAGTCAACATGCGGCCCACCACACTCCCACATGTGGCCCACGGCACACCCACTGCTCCAATGCCAGAGTCAGCCTGCCCTCTGATACACAGCAGGGCCACCAGCCTAGCAACCTTCCATGAAACCACAACTCATTACACTCTTATCCTGTCAACATTTCAAGCCATCAGTCCATGAATACAAGCCTTACCTCACTCACTCACTACGATCGCTCACCCACACAGTCTCTTCATTGCCATCCCTATCACAAACATACCTCTCACCTGTCTGGAATTTCACAGAATGTCCAGATGTTTGCCTCATATTTTGGTCTGTTCTTCATAAAATGTGTAGTTTTCTCACAAGTCATTGAGAGTTACATTCAGTTCTGTTGGGGGGGACCCAAAGGCCCATGACAGGCAGCGAACACAGCAAATCAGTGTCCCCAAAGTCACTGGTATGGGATAGTCAGAAGACATCCCACAAAGTGAAATGTAGGCTTGTTTTAAATATAAGCGGGCACTTGTAGTCAATGTAGTGGGCAGTCCTATGCTTTTGATTGAATTGCAACAGGTTTTGGTTATTGTTTTGGGTAGCTGTCACGGAGCAATCTGTCTTTCAGCAGCAGTGTTGCATTGTCAGTTGGAGTGTTAGATTGAATATATATAAATGTATACATCAAAATATGTTGAATACCTTCATCATGTTTTCAAAGAAAAGAAAAGTTAACAAAGAACATCATGTGGTGCAGGAAAAGTGCAAATCATTGTACTTTTTTGCTGAAGTGAATGGAAAACCAGCTTGTTTGATTTGTAAGCAAAACATAGCTGTGGCATTACACAAGTATTCAAGCTTTGAAGTATGATGAATATAGTGGAAAGATGTGTGAAGAAAAAGTTAGGGAGTTAGAACAGTCACTCACAAAGGGGTCTATGTCAGAAAAATGAAAGATCAATGTCTTGAACGCTCATATGACCAAAAATTCCAAAACTCGAAATTGCTGTACCCCCCGCTAAATATATATATATATATATATATATATATATATTCCAACTCTGAGATCACACTACATTGAGGAAAGGGCAAATATTCTGATCCACACTGTAGTGCAAAAACAAAAATAGCAATATCGAGGTTTGAAATATTCGCTCATGTGAACGCTCGATATTTCAAACATTCGTCGTTCTAAAGTAGACTCTCACAAATCAGCAGTTACTGTTTAAATGTGTTCATCAAGCCAGTGATGCTGTAGTTCAGGCAAGTTATAGGATTGCAGAAGAAATAACTGTGTCATTGAAACATTTTTCAGAGGGGGATTTTATAAAGAAATGTATGTTGGTGGCCGTGGAAGATATTTGCCCTGAAAAACGTCAAGCATTTGCAAACATAAGCCTTTGAAGATATACAGTTGCAGATAGAATTAATGAATTATCAGAAAATCTTAACAGTCAACTCAAAGAAAAAGTTGCTAAATTTGCAGCATTTTCTGTAGCAATTGATGAAAGTACAGATATAAGTGATACAGCACAATTTGCAGTTTATATATGTGGTGTAGATGATAATATGCAGTCAACTGAAGACTTTGTGGAACTGATACTAGTGAAAGGAACAATGGGGGATGATATATGTTTGAGTTTGGTAGGTGCATTAGATAAAATAGGTGTAGAATGGACAAAAACTGTGAGTCTGGCTACAGATGGAGCACCTCAAATGATTGGTAGAAAAGCTGGTGTGGCAACAGAGTTAAAGGAAAAACTACTAGCTATGAATTCAGACCATCAAATTCACAGTGTCCATTGCATAATTCACAGAGAAGTGCTTTGTAGTAAAACATTAAAGATGGATCATGTCATGGATGTTGTTATTAAGGCAGTGAACTTCATCCGCATGCGAGGTCTGAACCACAGACAGTTCAGCAGCTTATTGGAGGGCATTCACACTCTCAGTCTGCCATATCACAGTGATGTCTTTCGTTAAGTCCAGGAGTTGTACTGAACTCTGAAGTCTCTGCAAGACGCACCCACGTTTCATGATGAGATCAGCATTGAAAAGTACTGCACCAAGATTTCCATGTTAGTGAGTGAGTTTGGAGAAAGATTTCCAGAATTTAAAAACCTTTAGAAGGATTTTATATTTTCCGCAACCCTTTCACTGTTAGTGATGATGAGGTACCTGAACAGTTTCAGTTAGAACTAATTAAGCTACAGTGTAATTCAGAGTTGAAGGATAAGTTTTGAAGTGTTGATATTGGGACATTTTATCAGTATGTTGGGCCAACACATCCCTAAATTAAATGTTTGGCCTTAAAAAGTATGTCAATGTTCCTATGTCTGTGAACACCTCTTTTCTGTGATGAACTTGAACAAGTCTCAACTTACTGATGAACATCTCAACTCAACACTGAAGGTAGCGACTGCTCAATCCTTAGTGCCAAATACTGATGCACTTGTGCAGGCCAAGAGGTGCCAAGTTTCTGGGAGCAGTAGTACCAGGAATTAAGGTAAATAGCTTGTTTTTTCTTGGTTAAATTGACCTTTCTTTCTTATTATTATCATTGTCGTTATTATTATTATTATCATCATTATTATTACATTACTCCCTTAATAAGTAGTCTTGATCTGATAATTACCTGGCCCACATACTGTATACTCTGATGAAATGTGGCCCGCTGGGGTACATGAGTTTGACAACCCTGATACAGATAGCTTTGAGGCAGATTATGTATACCTTACAGGGCTATCTGTGGCGAAAATAGGATGAAAATGCTGCAGATCCGTAACTTATGTGAGACTAGAGTTACCTGTTCCAGGGACCTCAATATACACTATCACATGACAATGAATAATTAGATCAATATGCCACTTGCTATTAAGTATCAGCTATAGTAATCACTCTGGCAAATTGCTTCAATAACTGGTACAGTTAGCATGATTTTTTTATGCTATTACTTCCTGAATGTACAATAGTCAGGAGTGAGTCAGAACTCCATACATATGCAATATGTACATCAGAATATATCATACTACAACTGATGAAGTGCAATATTGTAAGCAATCACAATGTGAAGACATAGTGTTGCAATACCTACTAGTATAATACTGTCTACTGTCTTCCTGTCCAATTGTGGTAATTTATTGTGTTGTTAATATTTTAATTATTACAATATGTGCATTAGCCTTACTGTCATTTAAACTATGTGTTCATTATGTCTTGCATGGGGACCAAAGCAATGTAATTTCATTCAGCTTGCACTACTGTGGATATCCGATCGACAATAAAGTTGACTTTGACATACATAGGACATACTGAGGAGGCAGATACAGCTCTCAGTGGTTGTCACTCCTCTGCAGTAGACTTCAAGTCACTGTCAAGCAGAGCACCTCCATTATCCTGTTTAAGGACAGGCTGGATGACTTGATGTAAAAACATTGTCTGACATGGATCACTGCTGCTTTTCTCCTGGACTTGGGTGGTCCTTGCTAGACAAAACTTGGCCATGCATTATATCGGACTTTGAATATTATATTGTGATGTAATGGTTATGCTTCTAAACACAATCAGGTCAATACCCTAGTCACAGCCTATGAACCTCAGAACCTATGGCGATGTACATGCAAAAAGGATCATTATACTGCATTACCGTTCTGATGAGATTTGTCTTCAGTGCCGAAATACAATCCTGAGCTCTGAATCTGATGGGTTGACTTTGGATGTGCACCCATAGGTTTGTACTAAACAATCCTTAAAGAGAAAGTTAGATATATTAATGGAACACATTTAATTGTCTGACTTCACAACCCCTACAAAAGTCACCACTATAAAGTAGATAAATCATTATACTAGCAACTGTCTAAATGGCTAAGTACAATATAGGTGACAGGTACAATTATTACTTCAACAGCACAAATGGAGGTAATAAAGTCATATTAATATAGATAGTCACCCTATGCATGAGACACATAGCTTTAGTATCCCTGAATCCAAAAGGTAGACAACAGGGATGTGGCACAGTTATCATCACTTGCACAGGGTGTTGTGTGGGGGTGCAAGAGGCCTAGGCTGACACAGAAGGTTGGTGATTGTGTGTGTCGGTAAGCAAGGGAATTAGGCAAGATGGACCACGTAAATGTTGTGTGTGTCTGTAGATGCTCTCAATGTGACATTGTTGTGTGAGTGTCTGCATGAACACAGCCAAGCTCAGTGATAGCCTTAAGTGTCTGTATGTCGGACATCTGTGAAACTTGCATGGTAGAGCTGACAGTTCATCGTCTCTGCCCCCGAACATGAGAACTGGCTCTGCCAGGAGTTGCACTGGCACTTCCACTCCTAAGGTCGGATGCTGTGCTACTACCTGAAGATGACCGATGTCTGCTGGACATGCTTCCTTCAGGAGAATGCTTAGGACCACAACCCCATCACCTGCTACGTCTGGGTGTGGACAGCATACTCCTTGCTGGAGCAGTGGATGTACTGCCACTATGGGAGTGTGATCTGGCATGGCCACATTGGCTCTCAGCAGATGTAATTACTGACTTACTCCCACAAGGTTGACACTTCTCTCCTAGCAGATGTTTCTTCACAGACAATATGTGTTCCATGACAGGTAATCTGCACTTCATCACAGACATATCCTGTTCCAATGTGTCATTCAATTGATCCAGAGAATCAACAACACGGTGGAGGCAGTAACAGATGTCAGACTGTGCTGCATCTATAATCCTGAGCTTTTTCTGGAATGCCTTTCTAAATGTTTCTGTGCCTCCATGATGGTCCTAAACATACGTTGAGTGACACGTGAAGAGATACCTGCAACAAGTGGGGGAGAGACAGCAGCCCTCCTCCAAGCACTCCTATCAGTCCACCTGTGTGGCACCTTGCCAACAGTTTGGCTATGGCCAGTGTCAACAGTCACTGAAGCTGCAATAGCCACACTTCCCTGGTCAATGTCCTCAGCTTCCAACTGTCCAATATCTATGGCCTCAGTGGAAAGGGTATACATAGGCATACTGGCTGTGTCTGATGATAATGAAAAGGGTTGCTGGATGTCCGTCTCTGTGCCAGAATCACCTTCTGCCACCCCCGGCTGTGCCTCACTTTGGCCACCATCATCATAAGAGTCTGATGAGACACTGACATCAGGTGACATAGGGGTCCCAGAACTACTTCCATGTTCACCTGTGATAAAAGGAAGGAAAACAGGAATGCATTAATACCTGCACTACTATGCTGCAATATATGTTAAGCAATTTACATTGTTGTCACTATTATAGACATTTATAACTCTCAACCTCTTAGAGCAAGAAATGTGGGCAAAGCCATGGATAATGGGTGGACAAGGCCCCAAAATAGGCACCATTGTGACATATTGCCCTTACAAACCCAGAAAGGTGATAGAATAACAGGTATTGCTTCACTATGACATTTCTCAAGGGTATGGATTCTGAATGTGAGATCTCTGTCATTATTTTTTGTCTCCAGTCATTATTGACTTGTCAGTAATTTGCAACTCAGTCACTATGATCTTAAATACAGGCCAGAGGTATAAGTGAGCAAATATCTTCACAGTTAATAAGTATGCAGATAGTACAGCAATCCATACAGCAGGCCTGAGATGACACTTTAGCAGATATGTTGGAATATATCTACAGTACTGACATAAATGTATTTTGATTACCAACAGCAGGAGCCCTCTGTCTGTGAATTCCTGACTGTCCTGAAAAAGTAAAGGGAGAGGTAATGGCAACAGCACCACATTTAACAGTGTAACAGGGGGTAATATTTTTAATAATCTATGTCTACAGTAACTGCAGTGGGAACAAAAATGTGGCTGACAACCTCTAAATGAGCTTAAAACTGCAGCTATCTTAAACATCCCCACCAAAAAAACAACCTGACGCACACACATATAAACTATGTACACTATTACAGAATGAATGCAACAGTATTCTACTAATGATCTAACAAAGCTTACCTGTAAGCTTCTCCTGAGATGCAGGAGTAGCACCCACATCCAGAATGTATTGGCTAATGGATTGCTGGGAGCTGTCTTGTGTGGCAGTGTTTGCCAAGAATTCCTCGGTGTTGGTGAGAGGGTGTTCTGCTGAAGGCCCACCACCAGTGACCTTACAGTCAAGTGCCATTTCAGCTGCATGTCTCCTTGCAGCATGAATCATGGCTGTTGCTGTATGTTGCACCTGCTCATAGCTGCGATTATGTCATCAAATTGCATTAAGGTTTTGGACCAATTCGCCCCACAGGGCTGCACATTCTGACATATTGGGCCACACTCTGTGCATCAGGACTGCATGTTGTTGGTGTAATGTTTCTATTATGAGGTCTTTCTGTGCCTCAGAAAACAGGGGCCTACAGTGAGTGAGCATATTGTTTAGTGAAAGACAAACGAATGATAACACTTATAAGGATTACATAAGTACAAAATTACTGTATACAGATAAAGCAGTGCAGGAAGGCTGTCGGTATTCACCACTTAATTGCAATTTAAAGAGTTAGCAGTGGTCAAAAAGTAACAAGGGGGGTCCAAAACAAGGAGAGTAGCAATAGGAACATATTCTATGTTTGTGCCATAACAGATACTCACTTATACTCCTACACGCAATACAACAGTCCATTCTAGTTTGTGCCATAGCAGGAACTCATATCCCCCCCAAAAAACAAAACAAAAAAAAACAAAACAAAAAGAAAATAACAGGCTTAGGGACAATTGTACTAACCAAACAATGTAATGTTAAAAGTGCTATCAAAGGACCTATCCATGAAATATGTATACATAGTTATCACACAGCATTATACCTTCTGCCTACTCTACATCCTCTGTACCTCTCAAATAGCTGGAAAAGAAGGCCATGTCATGAGTACAGTTCTAACAAATGCTTACTGGTTTACTTCACATTATTCCTAAGTATGCTGCAACATATGCATTATTTAGGTAACAAAATGGATACATACCTGATGAAGTGCAATATTCCTCTGTCGAAATATACTGCTCCAAAAGAAATGTGTAACTGAGTTTGACTTATGAAATAACTGTCACATTGCATGAATTTTGTGACAGTTTAGCCTTTTTTAAGTTGCAACTTTTCAATGCACAGTTTTTGAGCTTAACTAGACACATACTGAGTATCAGTGGCAGATATACTCCATGTTTATATTGGCTCCAGTATTATAACATTCATAAATTTTAAACGGGGTCCTGTTTACACACATTTTTTCTAGGGTATATCACTGCTGCAAGCATGAACGACTGTTTTCCCGCTAGATTTCTGAGTGTTTTTTACTTTAAAATTCTTGAATGGATTTATCATTTGAGATGAATAACTTATGTACATATATATATATATATATATATTCTCAAGTGTTTGGTAGGTATTTATTTAGAATTTTTTATACTATATTTTCTTAAATAATATGTATTGTTTTTACTCCAACAAAATGTAGTGTCATGTATTGTTATTTTATTTATTTATTTCACATTTGTTAACCAGGTTGGTCCAGCTGAGTTACAAAAAAAAAAAAATTTCAGTGGAGCCCCGAGGAGAAAAGCTCCAACGTCTACAGCAATAGAAAGTAAAAGAAACATTATACATAAAGCAAAATAGAGTACAAACTGGAATGCTGGTATACAGAACAAGTTAAAGTTGTCACATAAGAAAGTGTGAGTACTAAAAATATAAACATACAAACAGTTTAGTCACGGTGCTGAAAAGCTAGCATGTTCTAATATTTACAAGAATTAGAAGTAATGCCAAGACACTTCCTAAGTAGAGGTTGTAGAATATGTATAGAAAGAGGTATACAGGAGGTTACGTGGGGAGATTGCTGTGACAGATCTTTGAGTTAAGCAGGTGATCTTTTAGTGTCTTTTTAAAGTTGTTGGCATGAGTTATACTTCTGATATGTAATGAGAGTTTGTTCCAGCTATGAGAGACAGAGTATTTATAAAGGTTTTTGCCTATATTTTTACAGGGTTTATAGGTCAGTAGTAAGAGTTGGTTGGAACTACGAAGAGGACGATTGGGGTTGTAATAGGACAGAAGCTTTGAAAGTGATGAGCAGGTAGTGGGGTTATTGAGAAGGGAGTGAGCAGTTTGGAGTTGAGTGAGAGTAAGTTGATGTGGGAGTTCAAGCCGGTGATTTAACTTTTAATTTTTAGTTGCTTTTCCCACTTGACACACAAACATGAAGAAGTTCTAATAAAAAGAAATTTATGTTAAAAATGTTTCTGAATGATGGTAGAAACTATTTCTAAGGAATTTTGAAGACTTATGTTATCTTTTTCTTTTTTGATAACTACAGTGAATGCTTTCAGGAAGTTTTATGAATTATTAATGTGTAATTATTAGTTTAACTTTTAGTTTAGTGTAGTATAGTTTAGTTTAGTTTAGTTTAGTTTAGTTTAGTTTAACATATCCTGGAATCACAGAGCTTGGAATAGGGCAGCACTGTGTTAAATAACACACTGGTGTGTGGGGGAAGGGGTATTTAGTAAGTACACATGCTAATTACTTTTTATAATACAGCTACCCTAGTAAACACTCCCATGCTTTTAAACAGGTATATAAATGGAATGGTGAATTTCTACACTTTCTGTTTTTTCAACTACTATTTGGATCACTTGTTTGTGTATTTTTAATAAAGAAGATTTGACTTAAACTAGCTTGTGCTTCCCTACTTTAATTAGTGGGTTTATATGTTAGAAAGTTTTTAAAGAAAGCATTTCTACCACCTGTTATTAGGTGGGATGTTCACAGTTTGTTTTTTATTGGGTGCCTGGACTCTAGGGAATTTTAGATCTTCCACATAGAGAAGTTTCCTCAAATTTAGCATCTTTCATTGCTTTCACCTTTTTGTCTTATTTTTTAAGCCTACCTTTTAAAAAAAAAACACTTGTTTATAGCTTAAGCCAAGAGTATTAATCTAGACATTCATCCTTGTAAAAATATGGGAAAATATCTTAATTCTATGTATATTGTAATCAATGCAATTTTATACCCTATCTCCACCCCGACAGTCCAGGATCACAGCACATTCACAGTAAACTTGCTTTTTTCAAGCCTTTCTACTCTTTTTACACTGCAAAACTGATGTTTCTTACAACTAAAAAAATACTTGTTTACTTTTATATCTTTAACACATGCAACACTCACTGAAAAGGCACCCCCACATTTAAAATACCCATGACAATGTATTACACAAAATTACTTTACAGTGTATAACATGCACTTTATATCATAAAATGTTTTATACAAATACTCATAAGAGCAAACATTGTTTTAATTAGTTATTTTTTTCTGTTCTTTGCTGTCTTTCTATACAGTAAGGACATTAAGTGGGATATATGCATTACAGTCTACCCACAAGTTTAACAAAGTCAGCAAAAGGACAGTCATTCTTGCCCACTTTTTCTTGCAAAGCCATATTTCACAAATGTGATCGATGCTTTATAGTCACCCATTTATTCACTAATTTCAACATTGCTGGTGTTCCTTTTCATCTCCATCTCCCAACACCAGACCGTGTTTCAGGTCCAGGGTACTCATGAATCTTCTAGTAAACTCTTGTTTTCTGTTTCTTAAGCATTTTTCTTTGGAACTGTGGAAAAGGTTTCACTGCTGAAGTCTCTCTGTGAACTTTATTGCCAGAAGAATGAGAAACAGTCCCCTTCTTTTTGCTGGCTCGTTTTTTTTTTTTTTTTTAATTTTTTCTTTTTATTCCTCCTTAGCCTGTTTTGCATTTAAAAATGTATTTGATCCACCTGAAAAATGTTCTGAAGACAATTGGATACAGCAGCTTGAATCTCACACCTCCCTCTCAACATTCCCTGTTTGCTGGGGTAAATTTGCTTCTAATGCTGCCTGTTGTACAGTGAATAATAATTTTCCACAAACACTTTGCTGTCTCCAGTTTTTAATGCTTTTCCCTTCTGGCACAGTTTTGTCAGGATCAACCCTTTCTGCTGCTATGATTTTGTCTTTGCTAATACAGGTCTTGCTGCTTTTCCATGGCCAGGTTTGGAGAGTGCACTCAGTGTCCTTTCAGTTAACAAATCCTGCTGTAAAATACCAGTATGGTCCAGTTGCTTATATGTGCTTTCATAAAATTAACACAGTCTGTGCCTTCTAGTTTTTTTCTGGTACAGTAGAAAATATCAGGTTTTCCCTACATGCTCTGCCCTCTAATGCTTCCATTTTTTAAAAATCTCTTCCTCAGCAGTCTCATACTCAGCCAGCATTTTCTTCATTTTGACCTCTGATTTTTGCAGTTTTATTAGTTCATCTGAATAGCTAGTTAAAGCATCTTCTGTTTCTTCAGCCTTTTGATATTTGAGTTGATATATTCCTTCAATGTTTCATTTATTTTAATCGCCTTTAAATACATTTGTTTTATTTTTCCACTAAATTTCTGGATGTCATCTCTTGTATCAAAGCTGAAGCTTGAACTCCTTTTTGCTGAACAGCCACTGAATTCTTCCCAGACAGTGTTTTCTGTTTATCTTTTCTGGTAATCTTTTTTCAGGTTCTCTAAATGATGTTTCTTCGCTGGCATGCAGGTAGTGTACATGACTAGCCATTAACTGAATTTTATCCAGTAAGGCAGTTTCACTGCTTCCTTTACTCATTTTCTGTTTTCACAATGGGGGAGTTGAAATGAAGCTGTTGATCAGTGTTTGGCCATCTTAGATAAGATTTGTATTGATGCATTCATTAAGAAAAAAGAAACAAAAGAGTGATAGGAAAGCTAAATAAAGAGTAAAGTGAAGAAACAGAAAGGGGCAAAGGAAGGTCAGGGTTATTTTTAGTCAGTATTTATTAAAGAAATTGAATGGCAGGTATCATGTATTTTAAGTAAGCCCATAGGGTAAGAAACTTGAAATAGAGGAAAGGGTGTTAAAGTAACTCTTAAATCGAACATTAGGTTAAGTAATAGAGCTAGACTGGACTGTAGTTTTTATAAATTAAGGAAAGGACTAATAATATTTCTTGCTAATCTTTTAAAATAAGTCATGGAAGCATGGGCTATTTACTCACCAGAGTTGTGCCTTCACTATACCGGCACATGACATCTCTACATCTGTAGATTCTTCTCTGTGTCATCTATTTTTATTTTATGCTTTGTAAATAGTGTGTAGAAAAATCACCTTTCTCCCTTCCCAGTTTTTCTTTTTAGCTGTTTGATGCTTTATAATGTGGTCTGCAGTACTTAACTCTGTAAATTGATTAAGACTGGAACTCCTTACTCTTACTGTGTATCAGTAGGTAATATCTTTGCTGTGCAGTTGTTTTTGAGGGCATAACTCCTAGGCTGAGCTGTGACTGTGGATCAATGTTCTACCATAGTAGACAGCTCTAAACAAATAAGTAGATAAATAAGCAAACAAATGAAGAAATTAAACTGGAGTAAAGCAGATGCATCTCCCTTCCTTGAATGGAAGTAAAATAAAGGCTTGGAATTACAGACCTGTCAGCTTAACCTCATTAACATGGAGATTATAGAATCCATTCAGAAAGTGAAGAATTGTTGACCATCTATAGACCAGTGAGGTACTGGTTCTAATGTGTTAATGTCTGACCAATTTAGCAACATTTGGCAGGGAAGAGTAATTAGTACAGGCATAGAGGCACCATTTTATAAAGATATTGCTAGGATGATGTTTCCAAGCTCAGAGTCAGTGTCAGGAGCCATTTTCTTCAACATAGAGGTTAGGAAGTCAAGGGACAGCTTTAAGAGTGGGGACGATAGTGAGGAAGTGAGTGAATGAATGAATGAGTCTAGTATCCATAGTGCATTTCTTGTGATGGTGGATGAAAAATGATACAAACTGAGATTTGTAGTGCATCTACTAGGTGGGGAAATGGGAAAACTGAGTGGACAAAATAGGCTGGGATTCATAGAGGTGACAGCATAGGGCTAATGCCATGAGGATATGCTGATCAAAGTGGCCAAAAGCTACTTAAGCATATAACAGCAAGGGTTAACGATAGCATGCTGAATGTAAAACCATACATTCAGCAAACAGGGTAATATTAATAGGCAGTGCAGCAATATTGCAGGATAATGGATAAGCTGTGCTACCACTGCACACATGAGAAACATGTAGAGCATTATAAATAAAGTGCCGTACTGCAGCCAAGGCGGTATAAGTGTCAGTGCTACTAATACTTATTGGGGTTGGGAGGGTGGCCTAATGGTTAAGGTGTTTGCCTTACAAACACAAGGTGCAGGGTTTGAGTCTCACAAGGGATAACTGGCTAGGCTTAAAATGGCTCTCAAGGGCAGTTAGCTTAGTACTAACCTATGAAACTGAGGCACAGAGCCACACACAGGGCAGCATAACACTGCACAGTTACAGTAATGTGGGTATTTATACCAAAGTGCTATCGTGTAATGGAGATGACAAGGGGTAGTTGTAAAAGTAAGCAAAAGAGAGTACTCAAATACAGAAGAAAGAGAAAAAAGAGAAGAGTGAGCAATAAATAAAAGAGTCAGGGGTAGGGAAGTGAGTGTGCTTTGTGGGATCAATCCCATTTTAATAATGAAAAGAGAAGGGTAGAAGAGAGCAGTAATGAGGGATGGCTTTGGGAGCTGTAGAGGAGGAAGGACAGGCTGTGGGTGCAGACAGACAAACACAGAACACAAGCACAGACTGACATTGCAAATGTAGAAAAATGGATTGGACAGTGGATGGAAACAGACAGACAGAAGATACCAAACTGGTGATGGATATGGAGGAACAGCAAACAAGTTATGGGCAGTCCAACAAACGAGCGGAGTAATACTAGGATGGGAATAGAGTGGGCTGCTGACATACTTGGCTGGAAGATCAGTAAAGAGGGCAACAACCTCAGACATCACAAATGTATGTGGCCAATATCATGGAATAGTTCTTCCTTTGGTGGCCTGATGGTCAGAGCTCTACAGACAAGCCAGTAATCAAGCTGCTGCAGAATGCACTTCATATCGCTGCTGCAGGTGTCCAGTTACTGGCACACCTCAGCAAGAATAAGCCTCTGCAGCTGTCACCATATCATCTCAGATGGCCTTGTTTGGTTTCAAGAGGAGTCTTCATTCTGACTTTTGAACCACCCAACTCCTGAGAGGCAGGCACACCAATGGCTGCCATGACACAGCAGCTGAAGCTACTGGTGGAGACTAAGATGAGAGTCGCCACTTGGCCTATTATGCCACAAGTCAACCTACGTATGGGAAAAAATAGGATGAAGCTGGTAAGATACACAAATAATAGAAACCTCTGGTCTGCAAATGTAATGTCTTGCCCAAAAAGGTACATGTTATAGAGAATTTATAAGCAGTTTTTAACATGTCCATTATACATGCCACAGGTGTGTAGTACAATCATAAGGCTAGAGGCTCACACTGATGTCATAAGTTCCAAACATGGCAGTATTCCATCAGCATGGCCCGATAACACGGTGGCATTGTCAGTGACACTTCAAGTAAAGGCAACACCAGTGCTGCTGCATACACAATGTCACTGAAACTTGTGCTACCACCTGTAAATAAAATGGCCAGATAGGGTCCTCATGAGCCTCTGCCTGATCAATCTCTGATATGAGCACTGCTTCTGATGCAGGCATATCCACTGTTGCTGAAAACTTCTTGGGAATCTGACGCTACCATGACTCTCATATTGTTCCTGATATGCATGCAGCTCTCAGAATCAACCAACAGAAATGAAGAACTGTGATCCAGGTGCAAACTACTGCTGCACACAACACTAGGGATGGTGAGTGTACTCAGTGGCATGCAGGAGAAGGTGCACCAACTGCACAGTGATTAGAAGGACAGAGGCATGGCTAGTGTGGGGTGAAAGAGGCAGCCACCCTGGGTGCAAGGTGTTAGGCTAGAGTGGGGTGAAAGAGGCAGCCACCCTGGGTGCAAGGTGTTAAGGGGCATGATTTGGAGATGCCAGCCTATTGGTAGTGCGTTACCAGCTTTCCATTCCATGCCAGCATGTCTGAATACTTGTACAGAAATGAATAGCCATACTGCTTTTGTGGTCAAGACTGCAGTGCTTGTGGTATAGGTTTTAGAAAGTTGCTTGCTACAAATATAGCAAGTGGTTTGCTAGAGTCTTTAAAAACATAGAAAGAGGGTTTTTTTTTTATTTTTTTTAGTCTTGAAGTAGGACCTTTTTTTTTGCTTCCCAACTTATAGTTGAAGGATGCAGAAACAGACCTGTGCTGCTCCTGAGCTGATGAGCACCAGATTTTTTTTTTAAACTCATTCATTTATTTTTTTTATTTCTTTATTACTTCTCATCTCTAAGTTGAGGGGCAGCAGATTAGGGAATAGCACTGGGCTCTAGGTGAATTAGCTATGGCTGTGCTGGAGTGCTATAATGTCAGCACATTGTAACAGTATTGCCTCCATTGGTGCATCTGTGCAGTACATTACAAAGTGCTTCTAGTCTAGCTCCATGACCACAGGTGGGTCTCGACATGAAATGGATATGCCCGGGGTATATCATGTCAGAGGACACAGAGATGCAGCATTGGTGTCATTTGCTCCTGACAGTGGTCCCCAAGTTCACATAGTTCAGTCCCATCCCTGCCACAGAATGTATTCCCCACAACACAGGTACCTGACACAGTTGATAAACCAATAGACACATGATGGTGACTCTGTCCTATCACAGTAGGACATGATGCCTGACACTCAACAACCTCCCAGAGTATACAGCTACCATGTTCACCTCCGATGACCCTACCCCACATTGTAGTACTGCAGTCAGCTATCAGTATGTCACCTCTCCTGTGCAAGTAATGGTGACTGTGTCCTACCCATATTTTTTTCAATATGGCTTTTTGATGTCTGATGCAATGCGGCTAGACCTTGCACTGCCCCGCATAGCCAAAAGTTAAAGCATGCATCATATTATTCTCTGTTTTCTTTATCTTGGCCCATAGCTGTAGCCATTACACAACTGTTTGGACAGTGCTGTGATGTACTGTGTTTGAAACTGCCTCTGCTGTAGATCCACTCCTCCATTGTTTCCCTCTGTATCTCCTCCCTGCCCTGATGCTGCATCACTTATGGACTGTCTTGGCACAATGTTTTTATCCTGTTTCACATGTACACTGGTCCATGTTTTATAGCATGACGCACTCTAACAATATTTTCCTGCATGTGTTTCAGGATATATTGTAGTGCCTTATCAGGTGTATCTAGACAGTATAATCTACTCTTCAGTAGTCCAAAGACTCTTTCCACGATATTCCTTGTTTTGGCATGGTCCATGTTGTAAGTCATTTCTATCATTGTTTTTGGGTTGCAAATGAGGATCATTGTCCATGGCTCAAGGGCATAGCCATCACCATCTCTAACACACAAGACACGCCATTATATGTGGCACTCACTCAGCAAGCTTGACTGCCAGATGCAAAGGTCAGTCTGTCTACTGTGTGTGTGTGTGTGTGTGTGTGTGTGTGTGTGTGTGTGTGTGTGTGTGTGTGTGTGTGTGTGTGTGTGTGTGTGTGTGTGTGTGTGTGTGTGTGTGTGTCTGTCTGTGTTTGCGCGTGTGTGTGTGTATGTTTATATACCTTCCAACAAAACTGACCCCTTGAAGGAATCATTAATACAGATCAGATCAGGTGTATGTCAAATGTGTGAATCATTTAGACTGTCCAGGTCGTGCATGAGCACATTATAAATAATGCCCTGGGCATTACAGACCACCTGTCCATTCAAGGAATGGTAGTCCGTATTATTTATGTATCTCCATTAGACCATGTGGGAACCATAGTAGCATATGGGTGTAAGCTGTGATGCCTAGAACCTCAGGGAAGTAAGTGGTCTGATCCTGATGGAATTCCCCCTTAGTGTTGATTTTCTCCTCTGGTGTCCTTGATAAACAGCTATGCTTCTTCACATACTGTTGCACGATGTCGAGCAATTGGTTAAGTATTCACAAGGCAGAGGCCTGCAATATACTTAATGTGTCCCCAATAAATCAGTGAAAGTCCCTGTAGCTATGGTGGGCAGTGATACTTATGCCTTAGTGTTCACAGGAGTGGAAATACTACACAAACCCCTCAATCCTTTTCATGGATAACATAGTATGACTAGACCATGTTGAGTATTCCTGTTGACTGTGACTCAGTCACCTTTTGCTGTGTGAGGTGCTGGTATATGAGTTGCTGATTGTTTTATCTCCATCGTTATGGACGAGTATGACATGCGACACTGCCAGCAGTGGCTTCATTGGTGGCTACCAGAACATGTTGTTGAACTACTGCTGCTGCATGCCTAATATAATTCTTGTTATGTACTCTGTAAATGGTAGCATTTGATGTAGGTGTGCATGGTTGTGCAGGGTCATTGTTTTTTACATCTCTCAATTGCTTGGCCATGTTGTTCTTCCGCATTTGTATATTCTTTGATACTCATTTGCATGACGTGTCACATTTATGTGTAATTATATACTCATCTGCATGCACTGCACATGTCACAGTTTCAACAATTGTGCTTTTGTGCAAATGGTGTCTTTGGATTGTCCATACTCTGCACATGGCCACAAGTAGCACTATTCTGCACTGCACATTTGTGCATTCTAAGAATTCCAGTCATAGCCTTTATCTGTCATCTGCTTCTGTGTTTTGTGTTAGTTGTAGCATATCATTTTGGTGTAGCATTATAACAGCTTTGAAAATAAATGAGACACACACACACACACACACACACACACACACACACTCTTATAAGTTGTTATTTAATAAGAGAAGTAGAAAATAACACCTGTAAATTAGCTGTGAAAATTTCTACAAATATGTTGAATTCTCCAGATTTTTTTGTGACTGAATAGTGACATCTTCCGTTTTTCATAATCTAACTTTAAAAGATAGTTCTAGATAAGTTCAGCATCTGTGGAGGTTGTTCATTGACAGCATGCATCCAAGTTTTTGGCTTTTCCCAGTTAGGGGGTCGCCACAGCAGAACTCCAGTCCGCTAATGATTGGTAGCTGATTTTTACGTGTCGAGTTACCAGCCCTGACGCACAACCTTCACTGAAGGTATGCCCATTCACGCATGTCTCCATGCAGAAGACGCTCTAGCTGAGAATCGAACCGGACAGCATCTTACTGTGAGGCGACAAAGCTACTGCAGCACCACCACCGTGCAATTTTCACTGAAGTTCTACTTATCTTTTTTCACTTTTTATTTTTTGCAAAAAAATGTTGACAACATTATCGGTTCAGTTGTACAAAACATCTTCATAGTTTTTATACAGCTGATGAAATTAAACTGATATGGGTTATATTCAGGGCACAGATTAATCCATCCACTTCCTAATTCGCATTTGTTAAAATACAACAAACTTGTGCTGTCATGGATATAAAGAATTGTTTATATTAAAAGTACCGAACACTATTGATTGCCTTTAACAACAGCAGAATTAGTAGAATTCAGTAGTTACTGTGTAGTATTGACTTTCTCTTTGCAGGGTTTTTTTAGAAGAAGCATCCAACAAAATATTCAGTACAAGAAATGTCTAGAGAATGAAACTTGTTCTGTGGTACGAATAAACAGAAACAGGTGTCAGCAATGCCGATTCAGGAAGTGTTTAGCTGTTGGAATGTCAAGAGATGGTATGTGAAATTTGTTCCTTTATTATGTCAATATTTTACTGGAACTTCAGTGGAAAATTTGGATATGGAATTGAGTGTGGGTCATCCTGTGATTCAGTGCAACATTTTTTTTTTATTAATGCTGCACTTAAATAGTTACATTATTTTCAGATTTTCCGCTTCACTTTTAAATGCTTCCTGATGCTGGGAGTTGTTTTTAGTTCCATTTTCAATATACTAACCTCCTGATATTTTTTATGTTCTGGTACAGTGGATTTTGTGTATGTATAAAACTTATGCATTACACCATTTCTTGCAGTTATATTACTCCTGGAATGGCACTGTTCTTAAGGGCTGCACCATTAAGTCTGACTATGGCTGTAGCAATGCATTCTGTGCAGGTTCAGAAAGAAGCAGAATTAAAATAGCTTATTTTGCAATGGAATTAGAAAAAGCATGGTTTGTAATTTAGTGGATTTGACTGCATATACTATTCACTGTGTTACTACAATGCTGGAAACACATTCTGAGTGGAAGTACTTTGATTCCCTGATGTAACGTTAGAATTTGGAATTTTCACTAACTTAAGAAGAGCTATCTAGCCGATATCTATTTGTAACCTCTTCAGTTGTTTTGTTCCTGATTGCAAAAAAAAGGGGTACTGAAAAAACTTTCAAAGAATTCTGTTTGTGGTGCATTTAATTAAACTGGAAAGTATAATCATGTATGATATGTTTTGTTTCCCTGTTATTTCCTGCTTTTACTTGTCACTTGTTTTGTGCCATCCATAAGTAAATAACCATCCAATTTCCCACTTTTAGCTCCTTCCTAACAGTTATGCCTACCTCCCAGACACAAACGAATGCAATGTGTAGTCACAAGGAACAACAGTCCCACTGTTCAGTCCTTATTTGATCAAACAACCGTTTATAACTCAGAATAAAGTGATAAGTGGTTAAAGAGCAGTTCAGTTTAATTGTAGGTAAAGATTTTTCTTCTTCTGAAATGTGGTGATCTTGAAATTGTTATTATTAAAGGGTATGGGGACTTGTACTATGAAAGTAAAATGTAAGTGGAGTTTTTGGAAATGCTTGATTTCTATTATTTTTTCCTTGAAAATGGAAATTTCTAGGATATGGGATCAATGAACTATCATTTCAACAGTTTTACTTGACAAGATGTTCTGTACCCCTAGCCAGATGGGCTCTTGTCTTATGGTGAGAGCTTTGATGTTTTGACTTTTATTAGTGCTTCTTGCTGGGAATGGTTTGGTTTAGGAAGGACCCTGTGTGTTGTGCAATCCAGGAAGTATTTCTGGTAAGACAATGAATGTCTGTTGTCTGACAAGCAAGGCTAAGTATTGTGCTTCCATCATTTTTCTTTAGTTTACAAATTGTATAATTGCTGTAACCTAGTGCTGCCGTATGCTCATTAATTGGTATGTGTCACTGCCCCTTGATTCCTTGCCTGATCTAGCACATTCTTCATCCCTCTAAAGTGCAATTATGCAAGAAGGCTAATGCCGAAAGCGCTTGTCCTGCTTGCCCATTTTTTGGCTTTGTTGCATTAAAGTTTTTATACATGGAATTTGTGTTTCGTTCATGGTGGTACATTCATCCGTTTTTAAAGTGCAGTTATTTGTCAGTTTCATCTTTACCTCTTAGAGACATTGCCATGGCACAGATATTTGACCATGTTCGTTGAGGACAAAATTCTATTCAGCTATGCCATGTTTCTAACAACTGGTTGTGTAATCACAGAGAAATGCCCTTTCCTTGTGTAACCTTGAATGTGTGTAATACCTTAGCCTTCATCAGTGATCTGCTCAACATGTGGCATAAAATATGGGTAACAGTATTAATGATCTCTCTCGTTTCAATATTTACTGCGTTGGAATCATTAACATGCTTTTATTTAAAGGCTTAAGAATAGCTATAATCTTATCTGTATTTATACAGTCCATCAAAAGTGTACCCTGTGCTAGAACGTATAATCAAAAGAGAGGTTATTGTGAGGGGCACTTATTGTAGAGTGAGGGTAAAACTGGTGACAGAACATATTCATCATTTCCTGCTCATTCTGCTTTCTTACAGCTTGTAAAGTTAACTTAATGTATCTGCTTGATTGTTTCTGCTTGATTTCCTTAAGCCAAGAGAAAGTCATTCTTGCTTTCTAAATATTCTGTGATTAACTTTAACACCCTGATCTTTTTCTTTTTTGCTACCAGCTTTCTTATGTGTTTTCTCACCTTTCTAAATATTGCTTATATCCATAGTCACCAGTACGTTTCCATCTCTTATGCCATTTATATTTCTTGGTTATTAGCCTTTAATTTGCACCACAGAGATAGAAAGGTTTTCCCAAGGCTAATAGTTTTAATTTAAAACTTTTCAAGGCTCTATCATCTTCACCAGTGGATAGTTTATTATACTAGTCCCAACCAGTTAACGCTGAAGACATGATTACGTGATTTACTTTTGTTCCATGTGTACCTAAAATCTTACATTTTCATGCTTCATTTTTCCTAAAGGTAAAAGTGCATGTATGAAGTTTCACCTCAGTACAGCCATGAATGCATTCTGTTAGGGGACAATAATAATATATTCATAAAACCAACTAATTGTGATTAGCAGGACCACATTCAGAATTTTTGCTAACCTACTTGTCTGTTTAGTAACCTGCTGCACAAAGAAGTAGCTTCCATGAAACAATCTGTGATGTTCCCTTTTTAACATACTCCACCATTCCCTTTTGTGTAGGTTTAAATCATCAGAAGTGATTAAATCAATATCTCCAGTAAAGGAAGACAGTCTTCCAGGCATGATACAAGTATCTTTATATTACTTTGAGGGGGGGGCTGTCTACAGCCCAAGCATAGAAACTTCTTCCTTATAACTGTCTAACTTAACTAACACTGCCCAAATCAGTTTATCCTTAAAATGATGTATAAGTTTATATTGTGCATTTTCATATTGTTTTGAAAGTAAATGCTGCAACACCACCTTTTTCTGTTTCTTACCTATTATCTATACAGTCATTTTTTGTTCCCCTTCTGCTTCATTCTTTCCAGCTACCACAGTGCCTCTTCATCCTTTGCCAGGTTTACCAGCCTCTCCTACTGCCCCAAGGACTATATGCATTCTAAAGCTGGGGATGGTGTGAAATTTAAGGATGTCGGGGGGGGGGTCATGCCATTGACTGTTTCCACCAGGGGTGTGTTCATTTATGACCTACCCTTAGTATACCCCTGCCCCTGCATTCACCTGTTATATCAGGACTACTTCCCTCTATGGATCATACCTCCCTGCAAGGAACACGTAGGTGAATGTCCTCTCCCCCATTATGGCCACTCCCATCCCTTCTTTTCAGTGCCTCTGGCACCCATGCCACTAATCAAACATGGATTACCTGGGCTGTAGTTAGGACTTTATCCCTGTACATTACATTGCTGGCCTATCCATAAAAGCAATTTCATCTTACAGATAACAGAATATACTTACATAGGACCAGTGTGTGTGTTAAATCTGATTACTTTACAGTATATTTGATAAACTGTGTGAGGCACCTTTGTGGATGCAGAGCATGTTGCTGCCCTTACAAAGATTTGCTCTGACAATTGTTCATAAGCCTGGCAAAGAAATGCAGAGCACAGATATTGTATCAAGAAATTACTTCACAGAATGCAAGAAAACCCTCTTGGACAGTTATTTAGTATTGATGTCCTTTGTGCTTTACTTGTATTAAAACATTTCAAAGTAAATGTTGCAAGAATGATGAACAAGACATTGAAGGCAAATGCTGAGATATATGTTGCTTTCAGGATGACCAGTTGGGAAAAAATGTGGTACACTTCACGTGACAGATTAATGTGTCACTAGGACTGTTGCTCAAATCCAACAAAACAATGTGATTGTACAGAGTTATGGAAAGGATTTATGAAGCACACTTAAGCATAGTTGTTTCTTCTATTTTTTTAAACACTTTTACTGAATTATCCTTTATGACATAGGCAGAATTGCATTTATATAAAAGTAATCAAGCCATACTAACAAGTTCATTTTTATATATCCTATAATATATCCTATAATCATTACATTACATACATTTTCAACTTCTACCTTCTCTTAAACCTCATTTCTTTCAATGTAATATGCTCCTACCCCTTTCCAAAGATCCCACTCCCTCTTCTCTTATCTCTGTTACAATGTTTATTACCTCAAGTATAGTTGGGTTAGATTTTGATTTCTGTTTCATAGTAACTGCTTTTGGCAGCCACCATAATTAAACTCAATAAGGCTTTACTATGTCTAGGCAATCAAGATCCATGTACCCAACTTAAAAAAAAATAATTTCCTTAGTTACACTTATTTCTTACCCAGTATTCCTGACAGAGTACTCTGTAGGGAAATTTTAAAGTCTGCCAACTTATTACACTCCCAAAATATGTGCTCCCAGTTGCCTCTTTCTTCCCCATCACACCTCCAATATTTACTGTCTGCCTGAGGAAAAATTCCTTGGAGTCTACTTGGAGTATCAGGTATCTGTGCAAATACTTCCAGGCAAAAATCCTAAATCTTTTAGACTTTGTTGCATGTTTGGAAACCATGCATATGTCCTCCTATTGTTTCTTTTTGAATTGCTTAGCTAATCTCTCTTCTCAATCTTTTCTGACCTCTTCTGATTGATCCCTATAGTTACCATGCATTATTTTATATGCCATACCAATTATCCCTTTTTACAGCAGTTTCTGTTCTAAATTCATTTAAAAACTCAACCAGTGCAAGTATTTCACTTAGGATTACCTATCCCTTTCTCTTTATCTGTACTCTGATATCTATCCCTGATTGGGAAACCAATCACTAGTCTGCAATCCAAAGGTCTTCTTGGCCTTTTCCATTCTATCACTGATCTTTCTTTAATTATTTGTTCCCAATGCCTTGGTTCCTTTGCAAACTTACTCCAGTAAATTCCAGTCCCCTCTTATCTTTTCTCTGTATCCCTAATTGCAGTCATCCCTATCAGCAGAATCTCCCTTCTCCATTCCTTTGTTGGCTTAGTTCTTAGTATGCTTTCTGCTAGTTTATGAATATAATATTCTGTATGATTGTTTTTATTCTCCTTAAGAATCTGCGTCCAAAATTCAATTATTTCCGTATTTCTTGAATTACCCCCTGCTTCATCATCATCCCTTTCCACTTTGAATTGTAGCTTTCTGCCTTGTGTTTTGCATTAGATCCTTAACGGTGTAGCTCTAAAACACGTTCAAATAAGGGAACCCCAAACAAACATAGTTAAGTTTAAAGAGATAGCATGTAGCACAGTGTTTTGACTTGGTATATTTTCATCAGGTAGAAGATCTGTAATATGGTTCATATGAATAATACCAAAGATGCTGTGATTCGGCAAAAATACCAAAAAGCTCATGGAATAAATTAGCTACTGATTTATTTCAGTTCAAGAACAGTAAGTACTTAATTTGTGTTGATTACTATTCATAGTGTCCAGAAGTATTAAATGTTATGATATATTTTGCAGTGAATCATTATACTGTTGAAGGCAATTTTTCATAGTTGTAGTAAGGTTGGCTGGAATGCGAACACTGGGTAGTGCCACCCATTTGGTGTCCCCCCAGACTGAAGATGAGGACCAGATATAAAGTCCTGTCAAAGTTGAGAGAACAAAGAAAATTGTGACAGAGTTAAGATGAACTAAACAAATAATAGCCCTTTGCTGTAGCAAACTATTTTGCTAAACTGTAGCAAAGATATATAGCACCTTGATACAGTTAACTGTTTGTCATTTACACTTAAAAATCTTCTGCTAAGCAAAAGCTATCTGTATAGCTAGATAGTAACTTTTTCTTAAACTGTGTCAAACACCTTAGCAAAGAGCTGCAAAAGCACCATGATGCACTTCACCGATTGTCATTTACAACTAAGCAAAACTATTATTTAACTACATAGTAACTCTTTCCTAAACTGTGTCAAACATCTTCGCTAAACTGTAGCAAAGAGCTATACTAGTTCCTTGCTGTAGTTCCTAACACACATAAATGCAGATTTGACTAATTTAAACAACCTTGATTGTCACTGAAATTACTTTTATGATCACTGATACCACTTGCAGTGATTGATTTTCACCTTATCTAGGAGATATGTATACCTCCTAATAAGCACAGCTGTCCCCTTTGCTCAGGCCTTGGTATGGGTTTGATTTTTTCTTGTCATAGAATGGCTGACATCTTTGCACAGAATAATTGTCCACAGTTTGTCAGACAAAAATTTAATTAATTTTGCAAGACTAGATAAGGTACGGCATGTGACTTTTTCTACAAGGTATTCTCAGTCTAATGAGAAAGTTCAAGAGATTACACAAAGTTTCAAAACATACTGATGGTATGTTGCCAGCTCAAAACAAAATTGCTTTGTAGCTAGACGTGAACCAGACGGGTTGCCAGCAGGTCAGCTGTTTTTTTTTTAAGAATTTTTTTTAATTAATTTAACATATTTATAGTATATACACAGAAAGGAAGAAATTCAACATCACATATTTTATAGAATGTTAGGAATACAGTGAATCAACAAGATAACCTTATACAATTAACACATTAAGAGTCTTGGTATTTCAGTAGCAACATTTCAAGGCTATCCTAACCACTGAATGTCTTAGTATGATTTATAGATCTTATTCTAATCACTTCTTTTTTAGTTTTACATAGTTGTTGTTTGTCTTTCCGCTTTTTCCCAGTAAGGGGTCGCCACAGCGGAACTCCAGTCTGCTAATGATTGGCAGTAGATTTTTATGAAACGCTGAGGTGCCAGCTCGACGCCCAACCTTTAACGAAGTCATGCCCATTTACGCACGCATGTCTTTCGAGCACTACCCAACTGTGGGGAGGACATGCAGATTCCACACAGAAGACACTCCCAAGCCAAGCCGAGAATTGAACGGGAGAACCTCTTGCTGTGAGGTAACAAAGCTACCGCCATACCACCGTGGCATCATTTTTCAGTTTTACATGGTATTGCTGTTAAATTGTAAAATTATTTGAATATAGGAACTGAGTTTGAGTTCCATCTATTTGTAATAACCTTTATAGCTACTCCCAGTAAACTCCAGAAGATATTTTGTTGTTTGGCTTTTACAGGTAAAGGAAGTGGAACATTCATTAGTATTATTGATCTAGTTAAAGAACAATAATCAAATCATAATCCCTTAAAAACATACTTACATCTTCCCAATGTACATTTCATTTTTCACAATCCATAAACATGAACGTCCAATCAGCTTTTACAACTTTACTATATCTCCAACAAACTGAAGAAGTCATTTTACTAAACTTCGAGATTTTATAGGGAGTAACAAAAAGTTTTATTCTTACCATCTATTGAGTTACTCAATCCACTACAATTTAAAAAGTTCAAGAATCTTGCATCACAATTATTATTATCTATAATTAACTTATGTAACTTGGACAAGCTTCCTTTGTAGGTCAGTTTACCCTCAACAATAGCATTCATATATTTATATAATGGAGAATAGTGTTTTGTTCCTTTTCTCTCATATTATGTACAAATTCATTTAATTTCTTTCTGATGGATAATATTAACTGGATAACAAATTCATCCAACTTTTAATTTTTTATTAAATTTTTGCAACTTAGCTTTTCCTTTTTCAAAGCAGACCACAATACTAATCCATTCTTTTTAAAATAAAAATGCATTTAAGAATTTTGTTTCAGATCACGTGACAATAATTACTAAGATAAAAATGCAGGGTAGTGAAGTAAAGATGAGACACTGGCACTTTCCCACCTACTCATTAAAAAGCGAAAACATTAAGGAATGGGTATTGGAAGTTATCTGGGAGTTTTTATGGAAGATACAAAGTTCTCCAGAAGTTATAGCTAATGAATGGAATAAAATGAAAGTGGAGTTTAAAAACAGAGTAAAAATAAAATAAAAAGAGATCTGGTGAAGAAGTAATAAAATTATTTAGAGGAGCTGACAAAGGTTAAAGTATTGCAAAATAGGGGTAGTCTCACAGAACAAGAACATGCACAATTACAGAGTGCTAAAAAGAGAATAAGGAAGACCCGGGTAATATGCATGAGTTTGGAAAGCTTTCTGTTAAGCAACTGTTTTTGATAATAATTCCAGAGCACAAAAACTTTC
The DNA here is from genome assembly GCF_019279795.1 of Protopterus annectens. NCBI lineage: Eukaryota > Metazoa > Chordata > Ceratodontiformes > Protopteridae > Protopterus > Protopterus annectens. The sequence goes on from NC_056732.1 coordinate 400,806,755, forward strand.
GGCACAATGACTTGGGCAACAGAAAGTAGAAAGGGTTGTTGCCAAACTTATGGAGCCTATAACAAGAAAATTGCCAGATATCTTGTAGTAGAGGTATTTTGGAAATGTTATAAAAAATTGTACAAAGCAGAGAATTGGGGAAGTCAAGATTAAGCACAAATGGAAATATTTATGGAGGACTTAAATATGCCAAGGTTAGAGGTGGAAGAAGCTCAATAACTAATAGTTAAGACAGGAGGAGGTGAGATAAAAATTGTGATGTTTATCCAATCTGCAGGAAAGTCTCCAGGATTAGATGGTATTCCAGTGGAAATCTGGAGGCTAGGAGGGAAGGGAAGTGACAAAGATATGGAATGTTTTGTTTAACATTATTTTAAAAGGAGAAGAGGCACCAACATCCTAGAAAAAAGCAGTAGTGGCTGTAATATCTAAAGATGGTAAAGACCCATCTGATCCAGTTTCATATAAGGCCATTTCAATTGTAAACCATAATTATAAAGATTTCATGTTTATGTTTATAATGGCTAAAAGAATGGCAAAGGTGATGACAAAATTGATAGATATGGATCAGTGTGGTTTTTAGGAGGGGAGGGAAAACATTTGACAATATTAATAGAATGGTGATGATTCAGAGGGAAGCAGAATTTAAGAGAATGCCACTGTTATTGGTGGGTCTTGATGCAGAGAAAGTATTCAAAAGAGTAAGCTAAGATTTTATGAGTAAGGTAATGTAATCATTTGCATTTCCTGATACAGTAATAAGGTTAATTAGAAGGCAATATGAGAGATCAGAAGCAAAAATCAAGGTGGGAGAGTACCTCTACGATAAGATGTGCCTGAACAGAGGAAGCAGGCAGAGGTTGTCTCTTTTCTCTTTGTTAGTTGCGGTATATTTAGAACCATTGGCAAAAAAAAAGGGGGGGGGACTCAGAAATTCAAGATTATAATTGGTATGGCTTTATTTGCAGATGATATTATTTTATACCTGATGGAACCAGAAAAGGACATCTCACTGTTGTGGAATATTCTGAAAGTCATTTTTTTGCGATATAAAATTAATGAAGATAAAACAAAGTCTATAGCTATAAACTATGTGCTGATACATGCATTGGTTCACCAATATGCATATTTATGGGGACATGATAAAATTAACTATTTAGAAGTATGGATTTAAAAGGATTCTGTTATGGCAGCTAAGGATATATGATAAGAGACTAAACAAAAGGTAATACAGAAACTGAGAAACTGGAAGCTCTTGCCTATGAACAGCAAGATACAAACAGTAAACATGTTTAGTCATTTTAGTTTTATACACAGGTCAGGCATATTTTTTATCAACCAGATGACAGGTTGTGGAAAGCAACTAATAAAGAGTTGAATGATTCTATTTGGGAGGGGAAGAAGGCAAGAGTCAAAAGGGATAAATTGAACCTCCCAGTAGAAAAAGGAGGTTCAGGATTATCTGATTTAAAGTGATATGTTAGAGCTACATAGTTAAGGCTATAAATAACACAAACAGAAAGGTACAATTCAAAGTGAAAAAGGATGATGATAAAGTGGGGGGAGGGGGTGATTCAAGAAATGTGGAATTTTGGATGCAGATCCTTAAGAAGAATAACAACAGTCATATAGAATATTATATTCATAAAGTAGCAGAAAGTATACTAAGAACTAAGCCAATGTGGGAATGGAGAAAGATTCTGCCGATAGGGATGACTGCAGTTAGGGGTACAAAGAATAGACAAGTGGGGTCCAGAATTTACTGGAGGAAGCTGACAAAGGTACAGGGAACAAATAATTAGAGAGGGAAAGGTAATAGAATGGGAAGAGGTCAAGAAGACCTTTGGATTGTAATCTAGTCATTGCCTTTCCTTTCAGGGATTGATATCAGAGTACAGATGAAGAGAAAGGGATAGGGGAATCCTAAATGAAAGACCTGCACTGGTTGAGTTTTTAATTTGATCTAGAACAGAAGCTGTTGTTAAAAATGGGATAGTTAGTAGGGCATATAAAATATTACAACTATAGGAATCAATCAGAAGAGGTCAGAAAAGATTGGGAAGAAAGATTAGATATGCAATTCACAATGAAACAATGGGAGGATATATGTATGGCTCCCAAATATACAACAAAGTCTAGAAAATTTAGGATTTTTTGCCTGAAAGTGTTTTCACAGATACTTTTATATTTCAAAAAGACTCTAAAGAATTTTTCCTCAGGTAGATGGCAAATTTGGAGGTGTGATGGGAAACAAAGGAGTAACTTGAAGCATATGTCTTGGGAGTGTAATGAGTTGGCAGACTTTAAAAATGCCCTGTTGACTACTCTGTCAGGAATACTGGGTGAACAAATGAGTGTAATTCACGGAATTTTTATTTTTTTTTAGTTGGGATACAGGATGTGACTTGCCTAGATATAGAAAGGCCTTGTTAAGTTTAATTCCGTTGGCTGCCAAAAAAAGCAGTTACTCAGAAATGGACATCAGAATCTAAACTAATTGTACTTGAGGTAGTGAATATTGTAACAGAGATAAAAAGAATAGGAAGTTGGATCTTAAGAAAAGTGTAGGAGTAAATTGCATATAAAAATGGAAATTATGGGAACCACAGATGCAGACAAATGTTTTGGAGGAGGCGCGAGGTTTAAGAGAAGGCAACTGAATAATTTATGTAATGCTACTTAGAGTATATGATATGTAATGTTTTGTAAATATGAACTTGTGTATATGGTTTGATTACTTTTATATAAGTGTAAATTTGCCTATGTCACATGTGATAATTCAGTAAAGGTGTTTAAAAAAATAACTGGGGACAAAGGCCCAAAAGTAGAGGACAGATTTTAAATATCGCTCTTATAAACTTGGAAAGTTGCTAGAAGGATTTGTTAGCATGCATTTTCTGAAGGATGTGAAGTCTGAAACTCACATGTATGTCTTTATTTAGTGACTTCAGTCCTCAGTGATTTGCCAGAAAACCACAAATTGCATGAGGAACATACAAAAAATAAGAGGTAAAAAATCTGGACTTTCTACAAGAGTCTGGACATTTGAAAGGTATGACACACACTTACTCACACACACGGGTCTACTTCATAACAATGAAATTTCATAATGGTGAATTTCATAACATTGAGACCATAACATCAAAAATTCAAAACACTGAAAACCCAAAGCATTGAAAACTCAGAACATTGAAAGTGTGCTTCATAACATTGAAAACTACATTGCACAAGTAAATAATATCACCTCCACCTACAACACCTAACTAACAAACACACTTTCTACTATGTTTTTGCAGGCAAGCAAGCCCCCTGCAACCCCCATGTGGGGGGGGGGCTCTGCCCCCCACAACCCCGTAAACAAAATATACCAACTCCAAGATTGCACTATAGTGGAAAAAAGTTAATTTCCTAACCTCAACTTTTTCCACTGTAGTGCGATCTTGGAGTTGGTATATTTAATTTACGAGGGGTGTGGGGGCTGAGCCCCCCACATGGAGGGTGCAGGGGGCTTGCCTCCCGCAGAAACATAGTAGAAAGTGTAGTAGAACATAGTAGAAAGTGTGTTTGTTAGTTAGGTGGTGTAGGTGGAGAGGATGTTATTTACATACGCATTGCAGTTTTCAATGTTATGAAGCACACTTTCAATGTTCTGAGTTTTCAATGTTTTGGGTTTTCACTGTTTTGGGATTTACATATTATGGTCTCAATGTTATGAAATTCAACGCTATGAAATTTCAGTGTTATGAAGTAGATAGACACACACACACACACACACACACACACACACACACACACACACACACACACACACACACACATGTATAGAATAGATGAGTATAGGTGCAGTATATACAAATATATTTAGAAATGCTGAAGGTACTACTGGCATGAAAACACTAACCATTTTTTTTTTGCTACTTACCAGACCTACCTGAAAGGTTGAGAGGCAGGCATCCCCAGGCAAGACAGCAATAATATGACCTATTCTTTTCTGCTCAGGGTGCCATATTAGCCCATTTATTCCCTCTCTTTGACAAGGACTGAGTAACAGAGAGCAGGCCAGCTTACTGGACCAGTGAGGTGACATACCTTCTCCCATTAGGGCATTCACTCTCCCTTGCAGTGGCTCTTTGAGCTCTTTCTAAGAGCTGCCAGCCTCAATGCAGGAGGAGAAGCATGTATGTTTTCCATGGACAACAAAGGAGAGAAACACTAGTAATCAGGAGTTTTATGACATAGTCCATTTCCCTGAGATTCTGGGGCAGTTGACTGTACCCACTTAATATCAAGGCCCTGCCTGGTCCACACAAATTGGCAGCCAGCAGGGTTTCCAGTCCCCCCAGTTGCCAGTTAGTGTGCAATGCACAAAACATTGTTTACAGTGTGTCTGTGCACCATCCAAGCAGTTCCCACGATTCCTAAATTTGTCACACATCTGACCTATATCAGCAATTTTTGTGGAGTAATTTCCCACAGGGATATTTCATTAGTGATGCCAGATACACCCTAGAACCATAGTTCATGACTGATATAAAACTCACAGAACATGGAGAAGATGACATATAACATCAGACTGTCACAAACCTGCAACATTGTTGAGGGTGTTTTGATTGTTTACTCAGTTCTCTTGCTCACATTCCTCTGGTGGTGCAATGCAATATGGTGTGGAGACATGCAGCAAGATATTTGTAATCTGTGCAATGCTGTACCATATGATGGCACCCATACAGTTAGAGAAGGTAATTACCATCACATGATTAAACAAACAAGAGTCAGTAGTGAAGAGGGTGCTGGGTAAGAAGTAGTCAGAGGAACTGGGTGCAGTGGAACCCAATGCAAGGTTGAAGCAGGTGCAGTATACTGCAGCTCTGTCATAAAAAAGCAGCCTCTATTCCGCAACTATGATCCAGATTACAGGCAACAAAGATTAAAACTGATGTATGCAATAATACACTCATGCTGTGCAAGAAAGTGCATTGATTGGCCACACTATGCATTAGACATTGCCTAATGCATGAAAAACGTTGAGGTGAGCAGTGCACACTTGTCACATTTGCACAGGTGGGATGGGGCACATTGATAGGGATCAGCAGTGGCTACACAGGTTATGGGAGGGATAGACTAGGGATGTGAAGAAGTTATTGTGCTACACTAGTGGGTGATTGGGAGAAACTAGGTACACTGTACAAAGATGGGGTGGAGCTTCTTGAGGGGGACAAATGGCCAGAGTTTGTGGGCTCTTGGACAGGACAAGAGCAGAAGACATAGCTGCAATAGATGGGGGAGCACTGTACCCGAGTGGATGTAACAAGGAGTTTTCAGACCACTGCTGGGAGAAATGCAAAGGGGCTTCTCTTTCATGGAATGGTATCACTTGCAACACCCGCTGGCAAGGATAATGTAAAACTGTGTGACCAGGACTACCCAGCTATGCAATGTGGAGAACTGCCAAAGAAGCTATGTGTGCAGGGGGAGGTCTTGTCATGCCATGCCATCAGCAGTCGGTGGTGTCAAGGAAGTGGCACTATGTAATCTCAAGATGCATGCCCTTTAGGGCATACCCACAGTGGAGACAGTGGAGTGTCAGCCATGGGTATGCATCAGCTCTGGCAGGTAGAGCTAAGAGACCCCATGGAGGCAGCAGTAACAGCTAAATGGCTATAATTTTAAGCAGGTGGGTGTGTGTCCTGTCCATTTGATCCAGGCATTTGCAGGCCTCCTCATGTATTATCATACATGCCATACAGTAAGCTAATCATGTCTGCTGTGACATTGTTTGGATCTGTCAAGGATGGACTGATGTTTGATTGGCTGTTGTCCTTTTAAATTGTTACTTTAAACTGAGTGCAATATGATCTGAAGAAGGCACTTGCCGAAAGCGCATATCACTTTGTCTTACTTCAAGAGTTTTATTGTATCTGCTCATACTAAAGTTTTATTTGTACTCTGCACTGTGTACATTTGTACCCATCCATGGTGGCTAAGCTTTGTACTAAGTTGGATCTGTCTGGCTCTGGATCACTGACCTGCATATCCATTGATTAATGCCTAGTGGGGCACCTAGTTCGGGCAATGAATGAGAGACATGGCAGTGATGTCCACTGGCATACTGCTCCCTAGTGCTGTTGTAATGCTCTGTGGTGGCACCACTGTCCACTGCTAGTGCATTAGCTCATGACAGCTATGCACCTTGTTTTGGGATATCAGGCATGTCCTATTCCTCCTTACTTAGTGGAGAAGCAGGGGCAGATTCCACTGGCAAGACAGCTGTTTCAGTGGATGTGGGTGGTAGTGGTAGGGTGGTCTCCACAGTAACTGTTGCTGATATTGGTACTGTGTTATCAGCTTGTGCCAAGACAAGGCTGTCATCATTGTCAGCTTCCAGAATTGCACTGACATCAGGGATGACCTGGTCCTTTGAGCCTGACCCATGACAGTAGCATGTACGAAGGCAGTTTAAAACTAATGATATTTGACAGTCCCACACCTCATGCTGCACCAACATTGCAGGAAATAGGTCATACAGCGGATGAAGACAAATGTACCTTGTGGTGTTTGCCACCATAACTGAATCTTTGACATGCCTGTAGAAGGGATATGGTGGCATTCACCATCAGAATGCTTATGATAGTCATGCACTACAAGACTGTGCTTGTGTGTTAAGGTAGTACCATGGTGATGCATCTTTGATAGAGACACTCAGTGTTGAAACTAGTCCATCCCTCACATCCAGGCATGTACCAGGAATCAGCATCCTTTCACTGCCCCCAAACAGTAACATCAAGAAGTCCTCTGTGTCAGTGAATGTGGTATGCTAAAGTGAACCCCTAGCTGAGGCCATCCTCTACTGTGCAGTGGCTTGAGCTTTCATGCAGGAATGCAGTGTCATACTGGTGGCCCTGTTGTGGACCTCTCATGGCATTCTGTTGTGGCCATCTATGGCATTCACTTCTTTAAGGAATGCTGCCACAACTACTCCTGTAAGGCTCTGTCAACCCTGTATGTGCTTATAGTGTGCCTTCCATTTACACACAGACCTTAGAGTAACACCTATGTCTCTTCCTGGAAGGACTTTTCCAGCCACTGATGCTGTTTTTGGTGCTGTTTACATTCCTATGCTATATTCCTCTAAATGTTTCCACGATGCTTTGTGTTGACTTTTATTAAAAGCTTTGTTTACATATCCTATTAATATTTTAATTATGTTTTTCTGTTTTTTATGTCATCTACCAATTCTCCTATTAATATTAACAGTTCTCAACTTCCTTTAGCTGTAGTTCCAAGGATTGTTTCAGATAATAATTTCTTAACTTTGTTTGCTATTCTTTTTTCTATTATTTTCATGAAAATCTTATAGTCTATATAATTCAGTACTAATAGTCTGCTATTTCTTATATCCCTTTTTTCTCCCTTGTTCCATATGAATTCCATTACCCCTAAGCATATCTTTTCACCATTTATACCTTTTTCAAATGATTTGTTCATTACTTGTAAGAAATATTAATTTTGCCATTCTTGCATGTTTTTGTACATTAAGTATTCAGTTCCATCTTTTCATGTAGCTGATTCTACATTTACTGTCTTAAGTTTGTTTTCTAATTCTGTTATTGTAATCTATTCCTCTATCCTTTTATTGTCTTCTTCAGTTAACTTGTTTAATTCCCATTTATCTTTTAATGTAATGTCACTTATTGAGAATGTCTCTACTATATATTCTTTGATTGTTTTCATTTCTTCGTGTGTATTTACTATGTTGCCTTTTTCCATCTTTTAATTCTCCTATTATTCTTGTATTTTCTTTAACTATTTTACTTAAGTATGGTGCTACTTCTTTCTTTTCTTGCAAAAGTAACTTTGTTTAAACAATCTTTTAATTTTTTTCTTGATTCATTTCATACAGCTTTTTTTCTTTTTCTATAAATTCTTCACTGCTACTTGCTATATTTTTGAATATTTAGTTACTAATTTCCATATATACATTAAACTGATGTAGTGTTTTCAGTTTTTGCCATTTTAATACCTCTTTTCTATATTTTTCTTTCAAATTGATCCACCAACTCGTCCAGTCTTTATAAAATTCTCATACTTATGTGATCTTGCCATAATTGTAGCATTATATCCTTTGACTGTTCATAAAATTATCTCATACTTATGTGATCTTGCCATAATTGTAGCATTATATCCTTTGACTGTTCATAAAATTATCTCATACTTATGTGATCTTGCCATAATTGTAGCATTATATCCTTTGACTGTTCATTCATTTCTGACACATTGATTCTTTTTATTCCCTTTGCCTATTTTTATATAATTCCTTTTTTCTTGTATCCCTTCCCATATGGCTAAATGGTCTGAAAATCCTATGATTTTACACCTTTGATGTATTATAATCTGGCTGTCTGAAACTGTAAAATAGTCAATCTTGGTTTTTAAATTGCTTCTTTTGTATGTCCAATTCTTCTTTTCCCATAAGTACATTTTGTTATATTTAATCATATCTAGAATTACTTTAGCATCTGCTCCTTCTTTACGTCTGTGTCTTAAATCACAATTAAAGTCCCCATTACGATTATTTGCATGTTTAAATTTACATGATCCATTATTTTCCTAAATATGATTTCTCTTTGTTTCTGTAAGGTATATGCATAAAGTGTAAATACTCTATAAACTTGATTTTTACCTTATGTCTAATATTACTATTCTTCCAGTGAGTACTATTATATAATTTAAAATATCTATCTATTCTTTACACAGGATGACTATACCACTACCTAAATTCCAAATTACTTTGCATTCCCATAAGCCATTTATTTGTTCTCTTTCTTCATCTGCTCTTATTCTAATGTCCATAAGTGCTATGATATCCATATCTAATGTCATACACCATCTAATGTCATACACCATTCTAATGCTCCTAACCTATGATGAATATTCTTCATCCTGTTAATGTTAATGGCTAAGATTCTCACTATAACAAATGAATTTTATTTTCACCCTTTTTCCTTTTTGTTCTCCCCTATAGTTACATTTTTGAACTTAATTTATCTTTTACTCTTTTATCTGTTAAACCTCTTTTGTTTCTTTCTTTTACTCATTTACTTTCTACTTCTTTGCTTGAATTACTTATTTCTTCTTCTTCATTTCCTTCCTTATGTTTTATATCATTAATACTATTTCACATCCACTGTTACTGCAACTTCATTTACTTGTTCATTTTGTATTTCCTCTACAGTGTCTAATGCAATTTCCTCCTTCTCTTGTTCCTGTACTAATGTTGTTTCTTGTGTATGTTTTTCTAGCGCTGTACAATCCATCCAAGAATGACCTATCTTTTCACATTTTATACACTTTTGTTCATATTTCTTTGCTTCGTCACCCATTTTTCCACATATAAAACATTTTCTTTTATCACAGTTGTTAATTAAATGATCATCCTTGCCACATAAAAAACATGTCTTAGGCTGTCCCCAGTATCTCACCACACCTTTGTTTTCTTCAGTGTTAATATTAGGTAAATGCACAATTTTTTTCATCTTGCACTTCCAGTATTTCAACACATTCCCACCCCCAGTCCATAAGCCTCTATTATCATATATTTTTGTGACACACAAAAAGTCTCTACATGTATGTAGTCTTTAAATACTCTTTCAAATCATCTTTTTCAATTTTGGTTCTAAATTGCACAAACACTTTCTTTTTGGCTTCTCTGTTAAAAGCTTGTGTTACATATGAGTTCCATGAATTAATGTCTATTCCTTTTATTATATTGCTCTATAAAGTTTTTCATATGTTGAGCCTCTTCAAAGAAAATGTCACAGAATGTATCCTTATTAGTACAAATAAAGGCTCCTACCTCTCTGGGTTTTATCCCCAGTGGTGCTATGATGCTGTCCCATACCTCATATCTGTCTAGTTCCTTCTCCATCTTGCTGCTTATCCTTACACACAATTTTCTTTTAATTTGTACCTTTTTTCCTTCTTCTCCTTTTACCCTCTCTCACTGTCTGTGCTTATGATATCTCTTCGTCTTTCTTCTCTTGTATATTTTCGTTATTTTGAATTCTTTCCATTATCTCTCCCTATGATGCTGCCTTTTTGCTTTCCGGCTCACTTTGATCTATTAATTCTTTCAAGTAGACATCCTGCAACCCTCCCAATTGGAGGGTTGTAATAACACATTCTGTTATAGAAATATCCGTTGCAAAATGATTTTGCTGAAAAATATCTTCAGAATCCATCACATTTTGTTGTAGAAATATCCATTGCAAACAGGTTTTGTTGAAAAATATCTTCAGAATCCAGCACTGTGCCATCCTCTGCCGGTTTTTCCCTTCCTTTTGTCTCAATAACATTATCACTGCCATTCTACTTCTTCCTGGCCTCTTCAAACTTCTTCACAATGTTAGTTTTAACAGCTGTTCGATTAACAGTTTCACTTCTTCATCGCAACTACCACACCTTCCTTCTCCTCCATGCTTCCTGGTTCTCTGAGCTGCCTTCACTGTTGGAATGGAAGACAGGAAGTGCCACACTGAATTGCATCCCATAGATCTCTTGTACAAAGAGTAGGTGAAGATTTGTTCCATGTCTAATAATAATGTGACCACCATGTTGATACTGCACATGCCTTTCTCAGTCTGACATGCTGTACTTTATGGCTACTCATTCCATGGCCCTTGACAGTGCCATTTATACTAGGCATAATATCAGTATGTGAATGTTGGTCTGTCAAGTAGCAATGCACCTGGGTTAACATTAGACATGCTGCAATATTATCACAGGGATTACATGTCCCATGTGTATCCCTATTGGTGTTATGAGGCATTTTATATGAAGGTCTGGTGCAACCTGTGCCATCGATACCAACATTGGCTACACAGTCTATGCTATCTGCTCATAACTTTCTCAGGCCCTTGCCGTTCATTTGTACAGTTCAGGTGCTTCTGCATTCCTTTGTTTCCCATTGCAGTCACAGCGGTTGACACTCGTACTCTGTGCCACTGTCTTACCCAGTGATGACTGGGTGTTTCCCATGATATAATAAAAACAACGTAGGAGAAATAGCTAATTATTTTATATAGGGGAAAGGCAAAGAAAATTTAAGATTCGGATGCAAGAACATATTAGGGATATTAAGAACCAACACCTTGATAGTCCTTTGGGTATGCATTTTAAAGAATTTCATTCTAGTAATCCAGATTTTTTAACAGATAGTATTTTGGAAGATGTGTCTATAGGGGTGGGTGAACATGTGCATATCAAAAAATAATTGTATAAGAAAACTATTTATATACTTAAATACAACACACTGATACCACTTGGCTTAAATAAGGAATGTAATTGGAAATATGTTATTAATTGATATTTGTTAATTGAATTGAATTAGCTAATTGAGGTTATGTAAAGTGTATAAATGTGGAGGCAATGGAATGTGGTTTTTACTCCTTGAAGACATTTTTATGCCAAGGCACTAGAGATAATAAATTTGGTGTTTTATTCCAGTTTGGTTTTGTGCATCTGTAGCAGTCATATTTGTAATATCTCCCATGATAGCTTGCCCTTTAGTTCACATCATTCTGTAACAGGTGTGCCACAGGTCTGTGTGCCACTTTTGTATTGCCATTGCTCAGCTGACTGTATATTTCCCTTTCAAAGGCCTGTAGGATTAAACAGTACAGCACAACATAGTAATCACTTCTTTTCATTTGTTTTTTTTTCTTTATTACTGTTGTCTTCTTAATTTTATTATTTGTTCTTTGATGTTTTGTTTCTCTCCATTTACATTCATGTTTTCTGTAGTTCATACAGCTTCATAGGTTCATAAATTAGTACTAGGCTAACTGCCCTTGTGGGCCACTAGCCACTTACCCCATGTGAGAATCAAACTCTGCACCTTGTGTCTGTAAGGCAAACACCTTAACCATTATGCATGGCTGCAGAGCTGAATGTGGTACTGATTTGTCCACAGAGTCCTTAAACTGCTTGATACCACCTGCTGGATTCCCAGCAGTCATCAGCTCAGACTGTCTGCAGGGTAACAAAGGTAATCCTGCAGGGGAGAGTTGGATTCGCTGATTGACTTTGGTGCTGCCTCTCTAGTAGGCAGTGCATGCTCCCCAAAAGAGATTATCATGTGGGATTCCTGGTAGATGGGAGGTGGAAGGACTGGTAAAGCCTATGGTAGTCTGGAGACAGTACACACATACTGGCAGCCTAATGTGCATCCTTATGTGGCTTTCTGAGTTGCACTGTTGCATGGTCTCACCCACGAGACAGCCAGTGACTAGGACAAGCTATGAGGTCAGTCACAGAGGTGCCTGACTTAGAGTTGGGTTCACCATTCTGCAGCTTGGCAGGCAGTCCTCACCCCACTCTATACCCCTTCATGGTGTTCCTTTCCTTGAATTTCATTCACCACAAAATTTGTTGTCCTGTCCTCCATATCACCAAATGTCTCTCCTTTTTGCCCCCTCCCATATCTATCTTTGTCTGTCTTTTATGTCTGTTTGTCTGCTCATGCTACCTCCTTCCTTCCCTTCTGTACCACTTAAAAAATTGTCTGTTCCCCCCACAGACAAAAACATTCTGTACCAGTTTTTTATTACATTTGTTTTTGCTTGTGTTCTTCTGTTTGTTCTCCAATTTTCTGATTGTTCTCTCCATCCCTTTCCCATTTCCTTCTCATTTGTATTACAAACATCATTGTGACTTTGCTGTGTAGTCCTTGTGTAGGCTGTTGTCTGTGCCCATGTTGCAAGGGAGTGGAGCATCACTGCACTTGTAGATGCACAACATCATGGGTATGCTATATGCACATCACTGGACATAGTTCACATGACCTGCCTTTACCAAGTCCACTCCACTACTTTGTACAACATATGCTACATTTGTGAGCAAGGTGCTTACATCTGCAGCCCACACTTAGTTGCTGCTTTTGTATACTTAATCACTGTCTGGTCACTTTGTGCAACTTTGGCTGTGTTATTTTTTTTTGCAGAGTGACCATATTACCATTTGTTCTGAATCCTAACCATTAACTGAATTGTCTGGTAAGAGGTGGATCCATTCTTTAGCAAGCTGAACTGCAGTCATGATTGATATTTGTGTATATGAACAAATATTTTAGAAAGTTTGATTGCAGCTATTATGTTTAGTTGCATGTGTTATCAGAGGAGGGAAAATGTATCTTGGAAGACTGAATAGTCTACATTTTGAGAGTGTGTATCATGATTACAGAAGCAGTTGCAAGAATAAATAGATGTCTGATGAGTTTTAAGTTTTTCTAGAACATGTTATTTTTAATTTTGTAAAATAGGTAGTACCTAGGCTACTTGAGACCAGTTTCCATAATGGTTAATATCCTGACCTCCAGCCAATGCCTGTTTGGAGTTTGTATGTTCTTTCTGTGTCTCTCTGGGTTCCTCCTACCTCCAAAAAACATGCTGAGTTTTTCCATTTCAAACTCACCAATGACTGGAGCTGTGGGCAGCAACACAGACTCTACACGGTGCCCTATAGGGGGGAGCATTGTCGTGCCCAGTATCCCCAAGATAGGAGAACATGGATCACAAACTGTGCATCATGGCGGCATGGCTCTACGTGATTCTGTCATGTTAACTAATGTCGCCAAATGGGCATGGGTATTTGCCAGTGTTAAGTGGGTTGAGAACTCAGCCTATGCCAGGGACCCATACTAACAGTGGGAGGGGTGTATCTGCCACTGTTGGCCAATATTTTCCTACCACAATGTCCAGCAGCCCTAGGTCAGTAAGCTACTGGCTGGCTGGTATCTAGTTGTCTAGCCTGGGTTACAGGGATAGCTCTGTTACCAAACATGAACTGAGAATTGCTACTCTTAATGTAGTTTCACTGACAGGACACAGCTTGGAAGTGGATGATTTGATGATATGGAGGAGGCTGGACATCCTGTGTATCCAAGAGACAAGATGGAAGGGAAGTGCAGTGAAGCCATTTGACTTGGGATGCAGAGTCTACTACTCAGAAGGAGGACAGGCTAAAAATGATGGGGGAATTATGGTGAGACTTCAGAAGGCAGTGAGGGATATCATCAGAATTATTGACAGGGTCATGGCAATGATAGGGAAATGTTCATAATCTCAGCCTTTGCCCCACAGCAGGGTTGTAATAGTGAGAAAAAGAGTGCATTGAGACAGCAGTTGCAGGACCTACTAGGTAAAGCAAGACAGTTGATAATGGGGGACTTGAATGCACATATCGGGACAGACAGAACAGGATATGAGGACAGCTTTAGTCCACATGGGTGGAACAACAGGAATAAAGAAGGAGAGGCCATTCTAGACTTCTGTCTGGCAAATGGTTTGATAGAAGCCAACACATGGTTCAGAAAGAAAGGCAGTCAGAGTATCACATAGAAGAGTGGCCAACATTCAACTCACGTAGACCTCCTCCTAGTAAGGAAAGGGCATTGGGGTCGAATCAATGATTGCAAAATCATCCCCATCCTCAGTGAAACAGTTGGCCCACAGCATAAACCACTGGCTGCTACAATCAGCTGCAGGCGGTAGTCAGAGAAGGCTGTAAGGTCAACAGAGACCAGGCTGAAACCTGAAAGTTGACTGGAGATAAAGTACAACAGTTCAAAGAATTACTCAGGGCTCTAGCACCCCAAGAAGAGGAGGAAATAGGTGGAGTTGAAGAAGAATGGCAACGCCTCAAAACAGCATGTGTGAGGACTACAGAACTGATATGTGGCCGAGCCAGGTATAGAAATAAGGTACTTAAGGAAAGCTGGTAGCGGAATGCAGAAGTCCAGGAAGTCATCAAAAGAAAGGAGTGCAGGAAAAAGTGGGAGATAGGCAAGATGGACCAGACTAGGAAGGAATACTGGTTGGCTAACAAAGAAACTAAAAAAGGAGTTTCAATAGCAAAAAACAGAGGCACTCTACCAGTTTCTGGAGCGTGATTTGGTAGGTGGCACAAAGAAACTATATGAGGTTGCAAGGCAAAGACAGAAAGATAAAGAGGATAGTCAGAAACCCTTAAAAAGAGATACCAGCAGCAATCTGCTCACCAGTCTATGACATCAAAAGCAGATGGAAGGAGTATTTCCAGCAGCTTTTGAATGAAGAAAACCCCACACAGCCTATGATGAGAGAAGAAGAAGAGGAGCCCACCCTAAAAGAAGTAAGAATAGCACTAAGGAAAATGAAGTCAGGGAAAGCAGCAGGCTCAGATAAGGGCACAACAGATGTGATAAAGATGCTGAGTGAGATGGGGAGAAATGGCTCCTGAGGATGCTTATAGCAGTGTGGAGAGAAAGGAGTATCACAGATGACTGGTGCATAAGCATACTTGTGCCAGTGCACAAGAACAAAGGGGACCTCTGCAACTGTGGGCAGTACAGAGACATCAAACTCCTGTCTCATTGCATGAAAGTTCTGGAGAAGGTGATTTATAAATGGATAAGCAGAGAAGTAGAATGTAAGATGGGAGATGAGCAGTTTGGATTCAGATCAGGAGGCAGCACAATTGACCTGATGTTTGCAGTGAGACAGAGAGTTGATAAGAAGCTAGAGATGAGGAAAGAATCCAACTGGGCGTTCCTAGACTTGGAGAAAGCATATGACAAGGTCCCAAGAAAGCTGATTTGGGCAGTCCTATGGTGGTTCAAGTCCCAGAAACATTGGAAAATTAATGCAGTCTATGTACAAGGACCCAATGACTCAAGTATGAGCAGTTTTCAGTCTCATAGAGGGGTTCCTTGTAGGAATGGGTGTACACTAGGGTTCAGCTGTGAGCCCACTGCTGTTCATACTAGTGGTGGACTACATTTGCAAACAGGTTGGCGGAGACAGATCACCAAGGTTGCTGTATGCAGACAATGTGGCATTACAGGCAGACTCTGAGCAAGAACTTTAATAAAAGATAAGGGAATGGAATGCAAATCTGAAGTCATATGGGATGAAACTAAGTACAGATAAGACAGTTGTAATGCCAGTAAATTGGGGAAATCAGAAGAAGCTGAGAATTGAGATAGAAGGGAAGATAGTGAAACAGGTTAATAGCTTCAGGTATCTGGGAGGGGTGGTTGAGGAGTAGGAAAGTCTGAATGAAGAGCTCAAAGCTAGAATCAGAGGGGCTACAGCCAACTGGCATAAAGTCTCAGATGTAGTGAAGGACAGAAGAATGCCAAAGAAACTGAAAGGTAAGTTGTACAAGACAGTGGTGTGACTAGTACTACTGTATAGTACAGAAACCTGGGCAGTAGAGGCAGAGCAGATAAGGAAGCTAGAGGTGATGGAAATGAAGTGCATGAGAAGGGTGGTAGGATGCACACTGTGAGACAAATGAAGAAATGAGGACATAAGAGCAGAAGGCAAAGTAGCTCCAATTGCAGAAAAGATCAAAGAGAACAGATTATAGTGGTTTGGACACGTGCAGAAAAGCAGAAGATAATCTGGTGAAGATTTGGGACAGACAGGAAGAAGGGATGAGAAAATAAGGATGTCCAGCAAAGAGGTGGATAGATTGTGTGAGAAAGATCTGCAACAGTCAGGCATAAATGTTGAAGAAAGCAGGAGTGTTTCACTGAATCAAGAGCAATGGCAGCAGTTAGCACAATACCCCAACCTCATGTAGAAAATGGGAAAAAGGGGCTGATGATGACGTTGTAGCTGGGGTAAAAGTGAAGATTATGAAATTACCATTTAAATATGCTTATGTATTATAAAGAGACTGTTGGAGGCCTTGTCTTGGAGGATGGGGAAGGGGACATTGATAAAACATTAAAACATTAAGATGATAAGTAAGGATCAAAAGCTATATTCTGTTGAAAGATGAGAGTGTATCGACAATGAATGGAACATTTGTTTTCATTTGCCAGTCTAGCATATTAGTGTAATACTTGAAAAAGATGAAGGAAGATTAGTTGATACTCAGTATGGGAAAACAAGTAATGAGTCTTGTAGAACATGGATTGTTAGGTGCATTTGACTGGAAAAGCTGCGACTCATGTTTGTTATACCAGCCTTACATCTGGCAAAATATGTTTTTGTTGGGGAAGCAATGGCATGTCTCAGCAAAGGTTATTTTTTTAAAGAAGAGTTTAATGTGTAATTTAAGAAGATTATATAGATAGATAAACAGATAGATGCCCATGTTCTTCTTCTTCTTTCTGCTTTTCCCAGTTAGGGGTCGCCACAGCAGATCATCTGTCCACTCATGATTGGCAGTGGAGTTTTACGGTGTTGAGCTGCCAGCCCAGCGTCCATCCTTCCACAGAAGGCACACACTCACACCTAGGGCCAATTTGAAGTGTCCAATCCACCTACAGCATGTCTTTGGGATGTGGGAGGAAACTGGAGCACCCGGAGGAAACCCACGCAACCACAGGGAGGACATGCAGACTCTGCACAGAAGGTACCCAAGCTGAGGATCGAACCGGAGAACCTCTTGCTGTGAGGCGGCAACACTAACTGCTGCACCACCGTGGCCATCCAGATAGATGCCCATGTTAAAGTACAATATAAATAATAAAGAAATGTTGCCTTTTGACTCAGTCAAGAATGGCACTTCAGGATGTGCAAAGTACTGATCTATTCCATAAACAGCACTGGGAGACTGCATTCCAAAATGTTTAGATCAGTCTAAACAAACAAAAAAAAGTTACATTTATAACTTTTTTATCAATTTTATGCATACAGAACTCTAACATTACTTTGCTTTTAACAAATTATTTAATTTTTAAATATTTTAACTACTCGTAATCCTCACTTTGAGCTTTACATGAGCACTTTACAAATATGCATTTTAAAACAAAGACCACCTGATATAAAAAATATTTTTTAACCTTGTAACATTTAGTACCAGTACAAACTATCCCACAGTCATCCTTGCAAATACTCATTCCCCAGCATGAAAAGGCCAGAGCGTACTGCTAATTAATCTGGTTGCCACAAATATCTGTCACAATTCATTAACTTTCTGAAACTAGATTTTTCAGCATATCATAATGTAACATCACTTAACTACTTTAGCACTTACTTGGCCTTCAATTTTTTATTAGTACAACATAATTTGCTAATAGAGAGAATGTAGTTGAAAGGTGCTGGAATTATAAAGCTACTACTTATATGAAAATATATCTTGCATAATTATGCATTTACTTTTTAGTTTTCCTTTGATATAAACATATTATAGACATTTTATTTAAATAATTTGTGAAGAAACTACAAGTTAATATGTATTTAGTGAACAATAAACATGATATATAATAGTTTTTCATAAGTCTCCTCCATTTGTCATTAAAACTGTCACCCACAATTATATTTCAGTTCTTCTTAATTTGATAAAATATGCTTTAGACGCATAGTACTTATCAATTACAATGATTTGATTTTTATTTACTTTAAATTTATCATTAGATACTTCTATAAGTGGCATTGCTCTTGCAGTTAAGATTAAGCATTTTGTAACCACAGCCCCCCTCCGGTACCACAGTTTGAGTTTTAGTCATTTTCCGATTTGCCTTTTTGATGTATAGTGTGGCTTGCTACCTCCTGAAGAATTTGATCAAGCATGGTAATTTCGAGCATTGTTCTTTGTACTCTGTACATCAGGAGCAAAGACTGAAAATATTTGCTCTGCCCAGTGAATTGCCTGTTTATTTCTTAGTCTGCCTGCTGGAGGGTTCGTGGAATGCTAAATAGCAGGGGTGATATAGCCCACAAAACAACATCTAGGGGTAGGCACAATCTCTGCAAATGTAGTAACAATCCTTTATCATGCCCATGCCAAGCCTCCAGTTATAGCTTTTTAGGTGTAAAGAATTCAGCACACTTTTATCCTCAGTGTCATTGTATGTGCTGATTTCCACTGGTACAGTTTCTTTTTTGGCATAACATGTGTCTCCACAATCCGTTGTTGAAGCTGGAGAGACAACCTTTGAAATGTCATTCACATTATGCCAAGTTAAATCAGTGGCACTAACTTTCTTTTTAAATGTCACTTGTGATGCAGGGATCAAAATCATCCCTGCCGTAGAATAATAAGGTATGTGCGAACACTCCCAACAGTTTGTCACATTTAAGTCCACACCATATTGTCGAAGAACCAACAGGAAGCTATTTTCCCTTGACCAGTTTGTAAGAGTAAAAAGCAACAAAAACTAGACTTTCCAGCATGACATAACATCCCTTAACTGCTGCAGGACTTACTTGGCCTCCAGTTTTTTGTTAGTACACTATAATTTGCAAATAGAGAGAATGCAGTTGTAAGGTACTTGAAATATAAAGCTACTACTTATATAAAAATGTATCTTGCATACTTATGCATTTACTTTTTAGTTTTCCTTAGACATAAACATATTATAAATATTTTATTTAACTCGTTTGTGAAGAAACTACAAGTTAAATGTGTATTGGGTGAAGAATAAAAAGGAGACATAATATTTTTTCAATACACCCATGTACTGTATGCTCCAAACTAAGGTCACTGTTTGGAATTTGATGGCTTAATAATTTGATTAGATTCATTCAAGATGATGTTTGAATGGTTTAGTGCAAAGTAAGTCATAATAAGTAAAAGGGGTTTGTTAAAAAATGCAACTTGTGCCTGAAGGTATGCAACTGAGTTAGCTGGAGTCCAAAGCAGCAGATTAGTCATCCGTCTGTAATGCTGCCATACTCATTTTGCTGGTAATGTAGATAGCCTTCTCAGTGTCCCAGAGAGCACTACTTTTTCATAGACAGTTTGACTTGAAAGTGCCAAATGCTGAACCACTTATATAACTTAGCAATTTTTTGGCAGTTGTGTGTTTATTTTAGTACTGTTTCCATCTATACTGAGAAGAATTAGACCATCAAACTTACACAGTAATCTATGACCCAAGAAATTTAGCAGCAAGCCTGTCAGTAAACAAGAAGACTGTACTGATATCCTGATCTGTAATGGGTACTCTGGCAAGTAGCTGTGGCACACGTGATATGACTCATGCTGATTTATGTGTAGATAGTGCTTGATTTCCTGAATCAAACACCTTTCTTACAAAGATGAAGCTAGAAAAGTGATATTTATTTATGTCGGTAAGTATTGTAGTGCCTGTTAGGCCAGACTGCAGCTGTAGTATTGTCTTGCTTAAAGCAGTGCTGACTGTATGAAGGGATGTCTTAACTAGATATGCAGCTCTGTAGCTGAGTTGAAATAGTTTTCTGAGTGACTTTTACAAGATAAGTGAGGTGAAGAGCAATTTTGGTCTGCGATGAGATGAGCAGGGTGAGTTAGGAATGGGAACAACACAATTCCATATTGGGAGGGAGTATTATGGACTAAAGGTTGGAGCAGAGTGATCAACAGTATGGATTCTTGTTTGTAAGAGTACAAGGACAATCTGTGCACTTGTTTGATAGTAAGGCTTTGAAGTAGAAAGGAGAGTTACAGGAGCCATAACACTTCCATGGAGAATGAATGGCTGTAGTTCTTGTTGATGCTTGCCCATTGTTAGTGTGTATTTTGGCTATTACTAATAGGCATTTAATCATGATACTGGCAAATGGATTTGGTTCTTTTATAGGAAGGATCATAGGAAGTTACTAGGTTATTGGCCCTGTGGCCCTTATAAGCCTAGCCATGAGTTTAGCCCATGTTTAGACAAGTCAGCACCCAGAGCCCCTGTCCAGCAGGGACATGGGTGGAATCCCAGGGATGTATTTTCTGTTTCCCATCCAGTTATCTAGGTTGCACTTAAAAAGGGGTAAAGAGGTACTCTGCTTGACATAGAGTGGGAGTCTATTCCAGCGATGTGGGAGTCTCTGGGACACAAATCTGTCCCGCCAACACGTTTGAGGCCATGCATGTGTGTTACTTGAGTGGAGCTTGACTTACGGATATGTAGAAGTCCCATTAAGGTGGGGTCCAAGATCTCCTTTTATTTCAGACAGAGGTCACCTCTGAAAAGTCTGTATGAAACTGAGTAGAGTGATAGCATTTTTAGCCTATCAGTGTATGGTAAATTTTTGGATTCTCCTGGTGAGGAACCTCTGTGGTTTCTCCAGCTGCTGCATGGGCTTTACGAGGTACATGCTAAACAGGACATTGTACTCAATAATGGGCCTTATAAGGGAAGAATACAGGGATGTTATGACCTCCTTGTCCCTAGTTGAGATACCTTTACTTATGAGGTGAGCAATGTAGAAAGCTTTCCTTACAATAAAAGCAATGTGGTGGTAAAAAGTCAGGTTGCTATCAACCTGGGTGCCCAAATCTCTCACAACTGACTGCATGCTTAGGACATTGTTATTAATATGATAATGTGTGGGAACGTCACTCTCCCCAAAGGGGGTGATGGTGCATTTTTTGGTATTCAGCTTGAGGCCATGTTTCTGGCACCAGTCATTTGTTTGGGTGAGACCCTCTTGGAGGATGTCCACATCACTAGGAGAATTGATAACAGTGCCCAGCTTGCAGTCATCTGCAAACTTGGTCAGCCTTAGCCCACCGGATTTGGCCTACACCTCAGAAAAGTATATCCCAAATAACAGAGGCCCCAAGACCGAACCCCTGGGGTACGCCGCTCATTATTGGTCTACTACTTGAGGTGGCTTCCCCTATTTTGACTAGGTGGGTTCCATCAGTGAGCCAGTTAGCTTCCAGTTGGGCACCTGCTCCTTCTTGATCCTGGACAGTAATTTTTTTTCCTTTTGTTATAGAGTTTGTTTATTGCAAAAGTCCACCAGACAGGTTTATTCATCCTTGCGGAGGATGATTTAGTCGTCTCGGTTATTTCTGATTCCATACATCTATATAAATGCTCGTATAGTGCTTTGGTGTATTTTTGGATACTGGTACCAGTTCTTAGAGAGGGGAAGTGGCTGTGATGCTGTTTATACCATCCCTCAGGAGGCTGTAATTAGCTTTGGAGAAGTTTTTTTGTTTGACCCTAGCTAGAGAGGGATCAGGGAGATGGTGACTTTGAAAGTGACCACTTTATGGTTGAATCTTATCAGGGAGGATGACACTGCAGGGATGCTGCAGTGGTTACTCATGTTGGTTAATACCAAGTCCAGTATATTATCACCTCTTGTGGGGGTATCAACTAGCTGTTCCAAGGCATTTGCATTGACAAAATTGAGGAATCTATGGGCATTTGTGTTCTGGCATGAGTAGTTCTTCCAATCTATGTTTGGGTAGTTAAAGTCACCCAGGATCACGGTAAAGGGTTGAATCTTGATAGATTCGAAGAGGTCCAGATAGGCGGATTGGGCATCTTGAGATGGATTTGGGGGCTGGTAGCTAGCTATTATCTGCATAGGGGTCTTGTCAGTGGTTAACTGCACCTGGAGTGTCTCCTGTGTGTCATACTGTTTAACCACCCTGGAGGTATGTATGTCTGTAATATATATTGAAACTCCACATCCTTTGGCTTTACTGCCCACAGTTTGGTGTATGAATGTATCATAGGATGAGTAACCAGGTAAGGCTGGGGTGCTCTCCGCAGGTTTGAACCAGGTTTCTGTGACTGTGCAATCTTTTATTAAAGAATTGCTGCTTAGGGGTCTTCCTCTGAGCTTGAGATTTGTTCTGCTTGACGTCTCTTTATGTTTTTGACAAATTTTGGAAGCTAAGTAGTCTGCAGGGCTACCATTTGGAAGTCACTATCCAATATATTATAATGTAAATGTTTACTGACAGTCTGTTTTTCTGACCACTCTCCTGCTGTCCTTGCCTGGCCTTTTTGGACCCCATCTGTCTTGTCCTTGCTTGCCACAGAGGTGGAATAGTTTGCTTATGTAACTGTGTAACTGTAGAGTGGAAGATGATTCAGAGTGTGTGTGTGTGTGTGTGTGTGTGTGTGTGTGTGTGTGTGTGTGTGTGTGTGTGTGTGTGTGTGTGTGTGTGTGTGTGTGTGTGTGTGTGTGTGAAGATGTGGTTTATGTATCTATATGATATGGTTACATTTCACCTCATTGTGTAAACTGGGAAAAGTTTCTACCTCTGTCTCCTCTTACAGATTATCTTTCTTCAAGCCAGGTACAGGGCATATAAGGCTGGTGGTGGGATTATGATTATCTATCACTCAGACATTGGACTTAAGAAAATTAAAGTTGGTAACACAAACTCTATTATTTTTTCTATGAGTACATGGGAAAACTGTGGGAACCTCCTCAGCTACCATCCACCCGGCAATTTCAGGACTTCCCTTCAGGTGTTGTCTGACATTCTTGTTCAGTTGATGAGGAGTTAGTGTTTTTTTTTTTTAACAAATTTTGTGTGTTGCAAAGGGGTTTGAGTTTTCTCAGACTGTTACTTCTACTACCTAAAGATCCAGACATACTCTGGATTTGGTCTTGCGAATTGATGCTATGACTAGAGATTTGATGGGGAACTTGATACACCTGAAAAAAACCCTGGTAGACCCCTTAGACTTATTTCTTGGGCTGTGTAGGAGACATGGTCTGATCATCCCAGACATTTTGAACATTGCTTTGCTTGGCCAACTTCACAATTGCAGTGCCACTAGTCCAGATGAGTTGGTGGATGTCTATACTCAAGCCTTTGTGTTCTCACTTGATATATTGGTCCTAAGCCATGTGCAGAGCTGGTCTAACTCA
Source organism: Protopterus annectens (assembly GCF_019279795.1). Lineage (NCBI taxonomy): Eukaryota > Metazoa > Chordata > Ceratodontiformes > Protopteridae > Protopterus > Protopterus annectens. The sequence goes on from NC_056732.1 coordinate 400,830,343, forward strand.
GTTTGCATAAAGCTTAGTTTAATTTTGTGCTCTACAAGCTTAAAAGAACTGGTTATAAGACTAAGCCCAAGTTGTGTTGCTGTAGTTTGCTTTTGGACAGGCTTGTTCTAGACAGCCATTTCTAGGCCTCCTAGAAGAAGCCCACTGGGGCATCTCAGGAAATTGAGCAGCTACACTCTTCCGGATGGTATGGAGGCTGTACAGTCCATTCTGTCTTATGGACTGGAATGTTTTAACTAGTGAGAAATGTAAATTATACAATGACCCCCATTAATATTTCAAAACGTGCACGCTGATTGGCCAGTGTGCCTTGTAAATCCCACAATATACCAACAGAAAAAGGTCCGGTCGCCCAGACATTTTCCATTGGTATAAAGTGCTAAAAACATTTTTTTTAACAAATACAAAAGAAAAAAAAGAAAAAACGGAGCAATAGAGACTTTCTTTTCTCCATTGCTTCCATTTCAAAGCATTGATGTACTGGGTATGTGTGGGATGCAAGTCCCATACGCATGCTCAGTACATCAAAACAAGGAAGCAGTGCACCACAACCAGTGGAAGAACAGTAATGCGCCATTATACAAAGACATTATGTAAGAAAAGTATTTTTTTTTAAATAATGTCATTGTATAATAGCAATAACCGACTCCGTGGTTGTGGTATATTGAACTTTACCCACACTTTGCCCTCGTGATTAAACCACACCAACTGTGGGGAAATCTTCAATATACCACACCACGTCATCGGTTATTGCTTAAGTAACTGCTTGACATTTTGCTGCCAAGCTTGCAGCAGTCAAATAAGGGGTTCCACAAGGCACACACCATTATCATATTAGTGGTCTTAGTGACTTGATGTTATCCTGGACTGGGTGTGGGTTTTTTAACACCCAATTATGATGATTTTTTTTCTCTGTTATAGCTTTTTTTATCTGAGTTCTATAATGCATTTAGCAAACAGAATTCTGAGTTTCCTCCCTTTCTCCTCTAGAACTTTTGCAGATCACCTGTCACATAGGTTTATAAACTATGTTTGCTCCTTAAGCTACAGTATGCCTCAGTATAGGGTTGTGATTAGATACGCTTGCCCAAAACATAAGAGAAAAAAACTGGAACTATACATGCTGCTATAAAAGCATCCATGTTAAGTCTTATTGGTATGATGCTGTTATTAGAGCACCAGTTTTGCAACTCCTGATTGGCACACAGAACTGCAAGCTACTTCATTCTGCAGAACTGCTGGAAGCTTAACATTTAAGGGTGCATAGGCAGTCATTTACGACTGTAGTTCTAAATATGGTCTTGTGTATAAATGAAATAAAAACATATTAATTTGGTAGTCCTAGCTTTCTAATGTATTGTTATTTGTAACACTTATTAATGCACGGTGTATCAGAACTTCATTTTTATTTATTTAGTGAGTAAATATAGACTTCACTTAATCTTGTTTTTATTTGCTTTAAGTTATTTGAAAAGCTGCCCCCCCCCAAATTTAGATTAATTAGTAATGTTTTGTTGTTGTTTTTCACTGAAATTTCAGGCATTTATTTGCCATGTTATAAGTGATGCAGGTCAGGGAAGATAGTCAAGACTATCTGTTTATAAATAAATGAATAAACTCCTTATATTTTGTTTCTGATTATTCATAGGTTCATAAGATCATAGGTGTATACTAGGCTAACGACCACTGGAACCTTTATAAGCCTAGTGCTGCAACTCAAATGTATCCCATGAGTTATTGTGCCTTAGCATTATTATAAGGACTGTATGTTAGGGCATAATTTAACAGCTGCCTCTGCCATCAGAGCCATGAGTGTCAGACCAGGGTGAATTTCTGATTTCCCATCCAATGGTTCCGGTTGCGTTTGAGCAGGGTTAGAGAAGGGCTCTGCTTTATATGGATGGGAAGCTTATTCCAGAGAATGGGGATTCTTTGAGATAAACAGAACATGTTGGAGGAACAGGTGTGTAAGTCACAAACAAAGTTTAAATCCTTATATCTAGTAATTCTGCTACTGTTCATTTTTGCAGATATGAAAAAGGTCTATCAGAGCAGGATCCAAGGATGCCTTGTATGTCAGACATAAATCTCCTCTTAGCAGTCTGTAGGAAACAGAGCACACAGATAGGACTTTGAGGCTATCTGCATAGGGTATGGTGTTTACACCCTGTATTCTTTTTGTGAGGAACCTCTGTGGTCATTCCAGTTGTTCCATGTGCCTGGTCAGGTTCATGCCAAAGGGGTGTTACACTCAATGACGGGTCTGATGTGGGCTGAGTACACGATGAGGGCTGAGTACAATGGCATGATGACTTCCCTGAACCTAGATGCCATGTCCTTACTTATAAGATGAGTGACATAGAATGATTTTCTTACTACCTAGATGCCATGTCCTTACTTATAAGATGAGTGACATAGAATGACTTTCTTACTACCTAAATGCCATGTCCTTACTTATGAGTGACATAGAATGATTTTCTTACTACCTAGATGCCATGTCCTTACTTATAAGATGAGTGACATAGAATGATTTTCTTACTACCTAGATGCCATGTCCTTACTTATAAGATGAGTGACATAGAATGATTTTCTTACTACCTAGATGCCATGTCCTTACTTATAAGATGAGTGACATAGAATGATTTTCTTACTACCTAGATGTCATGTCCTTACTTATAAGATGAATGACATAGAATGATTTTCTTACTATCTTAGACATATACCTGTTGGGCAAAAGCCAGGTTACTATCTACATGAGTCCCCAAATCCCTGACTACTGTGTCTGCTTTTAGGGGTGTTATATCAATGATGTGGTTTTCCTGGGTGGTTGACTTCCCGAAATGTACTGTTATACATTTCTTAACACTGAGTTTTAAGCCATGGTTTTGACACCAGTCATTTTTCTGTGCTAGACATTTATGTAAGATGTTAGTATCTTGGGGAAGGCGGTTATATGATTGCTTGCAAATATCTGCAAACGTGGTAAATCAGAGGCCCTTGACACTGGCCTTGACTTAGCAAAAATAGATGCCAAAAAGGAGAGGGCACAGAGCAGAGCCTTAGGGAACTCCACTGGTGACCAGTCTTTTGGTGGAGATGTTGTCAACAGTCCTAACATCCTGGATCTTGTATGTGAGCCAGCTGACTATCCAGCGAGTTACACAGAGGTTTATGCCTTACTCCATGAGTTTGTTTATAGTGTCCAAATCAGGTATTGTATCAGATGTCTTAAGTAGATCAAGGTAAGCAGGCTGCACTGTTTTGCCCTCATCTGTTGCCTTGCTGACCTTCTCAAAGAAGTAAATCAGGTTCAGAGTAGGCATGATCTGCCTTTGACAAAACCAAACTGGGTTAAGTCCAGTGTTTGAAGGTTTTATTATGTCACTGTTGATCATTTCCATGATATTTCTTTCCAAGGCTTTGCAGGAGAGACTTGTCAGACTAATGGGTCTGTAGTTCCAGGGAACTGTTGATGGTGCTGTCTTGTGCATAGGGATGACTATTGCAGTTTTCTATTCATGTGGCATGAAGCCTTTGCACAAGCTGTGGTTGAATAGTGTCTCTAGTGGCCCATATAAATAATATTTCAGGCCATTTAGGAGGCATCCTGGGATATTATTGGATACATCTAAGCTGTATTCTTGGCCTCAGAGAGTGCATCCGAGACCTGCTCCCTAAAGATAGTTGGAGGGGTTATTTTAGATAGTATTTCCCCGAGTTGGATGGCTTGTTCTGTTTCCCTTAAATTAGCATGTTATTATAGACAATACACGTCTAATTTTGCAAAATTAGTTTGTATTTATTCATTCTTTATCACTCTTTATTTTGACAATGATGCTATATATTTTGCTACTGAAACACGAAGACAAAACACTGCTATCTTGTGCCTGCCTAATTTTCACCAGAAAGGTATCTTGCTTTCTCTTGATGACCTTTGCAGTTGTTCTGGCTGTAATCCAGGACCTCCTTACCCAGCCTCACATACAGTAGGAATGGTTGATGTAGTGTGCTTGTATTCAAAGCTACTTAGCCATGGCACAGATAGACCTAGGCTGCACGCTTTTCAGTGTTGGCAGTAAGTAACTCATAGACACGGCACAGCAGCAATTTCTATTCAAGATACACACTTAAAAAGCCATGAAAAGGAGAAAACCAAATAAAACAAACCACACTGGAGCCAGAGTCAACTTGATTCCGGCTCCAGTGTGGTTTATTCTATTTAAGATATACCTTTCACTGATATTGCTTTCTGTTACTTTTATAAACTTGTCTTCCCAGAGCTCTCTGGAGGCACTGTTGTCAGCAAAAGTTAATAAATTTCACTGCAGTACATGCACATGTGACGAACAGTAAAATACTACAGATGTTATTAATCACATGCCTGAGGATGACTGTGTTGTCACCTCTTTGAGAAATGGCATAAATTATTCAAGCTTGTTGCATATAGTTTTGATGTAGGTTGTGCTCTGATGTTAAAAAATGTCTTATTTCTTAATGTTTATTTCAACAGCTGTGAGATTTGGACGAATTCCTAAGCGTGAAAAACAAAGAATGTTGAAAGAAATGCAGAGTGCAATGAAGAACATGATGAACACAGAGATAAGTAAATTGCAACCAAAGCATCAGGAGCTTCTAAGCCATTTAGAAATAGAAGCAGACTTGCAGTTTATGCAGCCAGCCAGAAATTATCAGGAAACAGCAACAGCTAGGACATGCATTGTTCAAGCCGCTGACAGTGGCAAAGAAGTTAATGGTACAGTTTCTCAGATCCACAAGGCAACTTTTTTGTATAACCAGGAACAGCCTGTCATAACTGCCAAGAACTTGGCAACAAAGGAAGAGAGGCAAATTCATTCTTCCAGGAAAGTGTGTGACTGGACCAATGGACATTGTTCTGCTGTGCAGAATGGGGTCAGCTTCTCTGAATGTAGAGGATACTGGAGGGGTAGTGGATTGCACAAAGATAATAATACAACATGCTGCCAGAACGAATGCACTAATGATTTTATAAATAGGCAGAGTCGTAACATTTTCAGTGACTGTTGCTCTAAACTGTGCAGCAGGAAACGTATAGTTGGTCATCAGAATGGAAACATGAGTGGCCACCTCTACAGTGCCAGAAAGAGGATGCATATGGTACAATAAGTATTTGTATAATATGTTAAAATATCAGTTCTGGATAAATTAACATTTTTAAATTCCTTCAGAAACTGAAAGATTGAAGTTGTACTTTTACATCGTTGTCTGACAGTTGATAGCTAAACGTTAATTGTATCTGTCAGTTCAGTATTAAATTTGTCATTTTATCTCTAATGGTTATAATTTAAAAGGAGTATAATTATATTAGCTGTGTGATATTTTTACAGTATTAAACACTGTATTAGGTTAGTGAATGTTATAAGTACACTATGCATTCCTGTGATTAGATATTAATTTATGGTGAAAACTATATTTTCTAAGAACACATGAAAGCAATGTGCTCAACTTATCTGAAAGTTTTTTCTTTTTTCTTTTAATCTAGGTTTGCCCAATGAATGCATCCCCATATATAGATCACAATAAGACTGGACATGAAATATGGGAAGAGTTTTCAAAGAGTTTTACTCCTGCAGTGAAGGAGGTAGTAGAATTTGCCAAGCGTGTTCCTGGGTTCAGAGATCTCTCACAGCATGATCAGATTAATTTGTTGAAAGCTGGAACATTTGAGGTAAATAAAGAGGTTTGGATTAAAACTATCCTAAGCAGTATTCAAACTAAAGTGTATTAACTTTTTGCTGTTTCTTTTTCTTTTATCTACCAGCTATCCTATCTTCTGGGTCACTGAACCCTACTAGTTAACCAAATTTCCCATGCATGTGATTAAAGCTCCTTTGTTTTTCAAGTCTGAGATTCTCCACTGTTGATAATTACGTAGATGTCCAAAAATGTATGTTGCCAATTGAATGTTCTTACTTTGGTGTGAAAGGCCTTCCCAGTATTGAATAATGCCAACGAAAAGTAATTTCATGCTAATGGTAACTGTATAATTATGATAGTGATCTGTTGCCAGTACAAGAACTTTCTATGTTCATTTTGCTCATTTTACTGATATTAAATTTAATAACTCACCATAGGCCTAGGATCCAGAAAGTTGAGAAAATGGAAATTATTAACAAAAATCATCACAGGCGTAAAAACACATACCTCTTTATTTAGCACTTTCATTCTCAATATTTAACAATAGACTTCATCAGAATAATATTTCTGACTACTGTTATCATGTAATGACTGAAAAAGGGTAAATTATTATGTTCCAAGGTCACTAACTATATTTTCATTTTGAAGTGGAGTACTGTTTATGCTGTGTACTGAGGAATGCCAAATATGACAATATTGCATTTTTTTGCCTTTAATTTAAGTCCATTTTCAGTACACCAGGTGCTTATGAATATAAGTTCCAGTTGAAGTGTTTAGTTATCAGAGAAGAATTTGACAGTAACTCCCAGCTTGCAATGGTCTGCAAACTTAGTTAGCCACAAGTTCTAGTTTCCATTTTGGAGAACAGAAAAGTAAATGTTGAAAAAGATGAGTCCCAACACTCAGTCCTGGAGGGCACCACTGTTTATGCTCATAATTTTTAATGAGGCACCTACTGCTTTTGTATTTTAGCCAATTTGGTAGCCATCTCACCGGATAGTGATCTATTTTAATAGTATTCTATTTTTTTAAATCATTAAGCTTACTGAAAATCCTAGCATGGGATATGTTGTTGAACGCCTTGGCCAAATCAAGATAAACTGTGTGAGCAGGACTGCCACTGTCAGCAGTTTACATAACTCTCTCAAAGAAGTTAACCAAATTCATTAGGTTGGATCTTCCATTGACAAAACCATTTTGCCAAGGATCAAGTGTAACATGAGATTTGATGTCATAGTTTATGCGGTCAGTAATAATACGTTCTATGGCATGATTAGATCAGTCGTCCTAAACTGTGATTTAGTTTAGCACACCATTACTGCTCTAAACCCAGTACACATGTAATCAAATCCCCTTTTTCAATTTATTAGTATGTATTAGATTTCCTAACCTAGCAACTACCACTCATATCTCCACCACTTCTACTTCTACATTAACTCTGCTCTAACTTTTCTTTTTTTTTAACATCTTTATTGAATTATCACTTAAGACATAGAATAACATACATTTATATTAAATAAAACAAACCATGTTAACATGTACAAAGTTACAAATATTATACATCACATGTTTATCATCAATCCAGTATTACATAAATTGATTATCTCCTGCCTTCCCTTAAACCTTACTGTTCTTACAAAACATTATGTTGTATGTATTGTTTCCTCAGTTTCCATTTTTTTCTATGTAATTTGCTTCTACCCTTTTCTAAATATCCCACTTCCAGTTCTTTTATCTCTGTTACAATATTCACAACTTCAGATACAGTTGGTTTATACTCTGACTTCCATTTCCTAGTAATTGCTTTTTGGGAGGGACCAGAATTGAACTTAACAAGACCCTGTCCCTTTCTCCTTGCCTACACTCTGATAATCAATTCCTGATAAGGAAGGCAGTCTCTGTTCTGCAGCCCAAATGTCTTTATGGCCTCTTCCCATCCTATTACATTTGTCTCTCTCTATTTATTTGCCCCCAATGCCTTGGTTCTTTTGCCAGTTTTCTCCAGTAAATTCCAGCCCCCTTTTGCCCATTTTATTTACCCGTAATTGCACTCATCCGTATTAACAGAATCTCCTTTCTCCATTCTCATCTTGGCGTAGTTCTTAGAATACTTTCTGCTATTTTATGAATATAATATTCTGTACAGCTGTTGTTATTCTCCTTAAGGATCTGCATTCAGAATTCCACTCTTTCCTTATTTCTTGACACCACCCCACTTCATCATCATCCCTTTCCACTTTAAATTATAGCTTTCTGTTTGTGTTATGTCTATGAGCCTTAACCGTGTAGCCTAAATATATCTATTCAAATCAGGTAATCCTAAACCACCTTCTTCTGTTGGAAGGATCAACTTATCCCATTAGACCCTTGCCATCTTCCCCTCCTGTATAAAATACTTTAACTCTTTATTAATTACTTCCACAACTTCTCCTTTAGTTGATAAAAATATGCCTGACCTGTATATAAAACTAATGGGAGTAAAAATATTTTTACTGCTTGTATCTTGCTATACATATCCATAAACAAGAGCTTCCAATTTCTCAGGTTTTGTATTATCTTTTGTTTAGTCTCTTCCCACATGGGTCTATATTATGTGATCGAATGGTCAAATATTCGAACATGTAATAGTCGACCCATAATAATTGAACCGCCACAATGTCGAACAGTTAAGTGGAGATCTCCGTACAGTGCAGAAATTGAAGTTTTCCATTGTCTGCACTGTAGTGCGATCTCGGAGTTGGTATATTTAAGTAGCGGGGGGTGCAGCCCCCCATGTGGGGGGTGCAGATGGGTTTGCCCTCCTGCGTAGAGTGTTTAAATGGTTTGTTTGGGTGGGTTTTAATTTTTTTATTTTCCGTTTGACATTGTGGTGGTTCGATTATTACAGGTCACCTATTACGTATTTGAATATTTAACCATTCAATCATGTAATATAGACCCTTCCCTCATATCCTTAACTGCCAAAATATAATCCTTTTTAATCCATGCTGCTAAATACTTAATTTTATTGTAGCCCCATAAATATGGGTATTGCTGAACAAATTCATGTGTGGGTATACAGTTCACAGCTATAGCCTTTGTTTTGTCCTCATTAAGTTTATATCCCGAAAAGACTTGAAACTGTCTTGGAATGTTCCACAACACTGAGATGTCCTTTTCCATGTTTTATCTGGTACAAAATAATATTGTCTGCAAATAAAGTCAACTTTACTTGATTACCATACCAATTATATCCTTGTATTTCTTAGACCCTTATTTTCCTTGCCAGTGGCTCTAAATATAAATTAAATAACAAAGGGGAAAGAGGGAACCCCTTGCCTGGTTCCTCTGTTCAGGCACAACTCATCAGAGAGGAACCCTCACACTTTGATCCCTCATTTAACGCCCTAATTAACCTTATTATTATATCAGGGAATGGAAATGCTTTCATTGCCCTAGTCGTAAAATCTCAGCGTACTCTGTTGAATACTTCCTGTGCATCAAGACCCAACAACAACAGTGTTTTCTTACATTCTGTTTCCCTCTGGATCATCATTGTTCTGTTAATGTTGTCAAATGTTTGCCCCCTCCACAAAAACACATTGATCCATATCTATCAATTTGGCGACACCTTTGCCATTCTTTTTTGCTATTATAGACATAAATATTTTATAATCATGATTTAAAATTGAAATGGGCCTATATGAAGCAGATGGAATCTTTACAATCTATAGGCATTACAACCACCACAGCTTTCTTTCAGGATTTTAGTGCTTTCCCTCCTTTTAAAATAATGTTAAACAAAACCTTCCAGTCTTTATCATTTTTTTTCTTTTCTAGCTTCCAAACTTCCACAGGAATGTCGTGTTTTCCTGAGGACTTTCCTGATTATTGATTATACTTCAACATTTTTATGTCATCTCCGCCTGTCTTAACTATTAATTGTTTAACCTCTTCCACCTCTAACCTTGGCAAGCCTAAGTCTTCCATAAATATTCTCATTTGTGCTTTTTCTTGATGGGATTTCCACATTCCCCTAATTTGTTCAAATTTTCATAAAATTTCCGAAAAATCTCTAATACCTCTACAGGATCTCTGGTTATTTTACTCATTATAGACTCCCTAAGTTTGGCGATAGCTCTTTCTACTTTCTGTTGACCAAGTCCTACTAAAAAGCTTTTTTGTGCTCTGGAGTTATTATCAAAAAAAAAAAAAAACACTTGCTTAACTGCATTTTTTCTATTATCCAGATACTCCTATTTTCTCTTTACACTTTGCAGTTGCATCTTCTTTTCTGTGAGATTCCCCTTTATTTTGCAATACCTTAAACTTTGTCATGCCCTCTAAATAATTCTTGTTACTTCTTAACCATATCGCTTTTTCTTTCATTTCTACCATATTTTTGAATTCCACATTCATTTTATCCCACTCACTAACTATATCTTCTGAAGAAATTTCTACCCTCCTCAATGACTCTCAAATAATTTTCACTATCAATTCCTTAAATTCCTTTCTTTTTAACAGGTTGATGAGGAAGTGCCTTTGTCTCATTTTTACTTCATTACTGTACATTTTTATCTTAATTGTTGTTGATGCTTGATCTGAGATAGTTATTGGATGTGTGTCAAAGCCTTCAATTAAATGCAAATTTTCCTGTGAAATGTAATTTCTGTCAAGTCTAGTCCAGTTATCGTACCTTGGGAAATAATATGTAAATTCTTCCAAGGTTTCTATTACTGAATTTAGATCTTCCATACCAAATATTTTCATAAATTTGTTCAGAAATGTACTCTCTTGTGTTATATTTTCCTTTCTATGCCCCCCAGTACATCATCACTGTTGGAAATCAAGTTCTGGTCCCCACCTGTAAATAATATTTCCTGCCAAAAGATGACTAGTTTCCCAAAATTTTATTAAGCTCCATGATAGCAGTTTTAGGTGGAATATAACTACTTGCCATTGTAATCTTCCTGCCTTGCCAGTAGCCCCTTACTACCGCAAAATTACCACAAAATTACCATTACTATCTTTTTTCTCTTTTCTGTCACTATTGGAGTTCCATTTGCAATTAGTATATGTACTTCCCTTTTCCCTGGTATTCTGCTGAATATCCATCCTGAAATCCTTTCTTTATCAAATTCACATGCTCACTTCTTTCCAAGTATGTCTCCTGCAGCATTAGCATTTGCACTCTGCATGTCTTAATATAATTCAATACTTTTACCCATTTGTCTATACCTATGAGGCCATTCACATTCCAAAGTAATATGTTTAGTGTAGCCATTATGATAAGAAGTTATTATTCCCACCTATTATGTATGACAGCTTTTTAAAATGTCTGTTTCCAGCTTTTGTGTTGCATGCACCCACTAATGTTTGGGAGGTTGATCCCTTATACAGTTGCTTCTTGTCATCTCCATTTAGCTACTCTACCTTTTCTATACCAGCTATGTAACTGTTGATGTATGTGGTTTATTAGATCTTCTATGTATATATTGTGTGTTAGACTGTCTATGCTTACTCATAAATGCAACCCACTGCTATTCACATACTGCACATCGTTTTGTTAAATTATGATGTGACCTGGGCTGAGCCTGTAATTTGTCATTGTTTGATCATGGTAAGAAAATTTAAATAAAGAAAGAAATGAAAATTACAGATGAGGCGCTTGTCAGGCTGATGAGTAAGTAATTCCTTGGGTCAGTGATAGGGACACTGTTATGCAAGGTCTTCACCACAGTGATGTTCATAGGTTCATAGGTTCATAGGTTCATACTAGGCTATCTGCCCGAGGGCATTTACAAGCCTAGCCCATAGTTTTGTGGCTTACGCCACCCCTTTAGTATGGGGAACTATACCCATTATTTTGCTGTGCCTCTGTTGAGCAGTGACACTGAGGTAATCCCTGGGGTATATCTGCGATCTCCCATCCATTGGTCAAGATTTCTCTTGAACAAGGCCAGCGAGGTGCTCTGCCTCACATATACCGGGATTTTATTCCACAGCATAGGGAGTCTTTGGGTGATGAATCTATCCCTCCAGCACGTCCTATTAATAGCCGTGTCGAGGTTTAAGTCTCCGCCCTTGTGACTCTGACGGATCTAGATTTTTGAGGTGAAGCATATTCATCAAATCTGGGTTTGACATGGCCTTGTATGTTAGGCAAAGGTCACCTCTGAGCAAGTGTGCGACTGAATAGAGCTGGAGTTCTTTCAGTCGGGCAGCATAGGACAGATGTTTGAGACCCTTTATCCTTTTGGTGAGGAACTTTGTGGCCTCTCCAGCTGCTGCAAGTGTCGGGTCAGATACATTCGAATGGGGCATTGTACTCAATCATTGGTCTGATGAGTGATGAGTATAGGGAGACTATGACCTCCCTTGATCTAGATGAGAATCCCTTCATGATAAGGTGGGCAATGTAGAAGGTCTTCCTAACTACTTTAGCTACATGGGTGTCGAATGACAGACTACTATCAACCTGGTCCCCAGGTCCCTGATAACTTCTTCTGTGCTCAGTGGATTGCCACCTATTTGGTAGCTAGGGGTAACCTTGTTTTTCCGAAGGGTATGACTATGCATTTTTTGGCATTTAACTTTAGGCCATGGCTCTGGCACCAGTTATCCGTTTCTGTGAGACCCTTCTGAAGGATATCTGTGTCAGATGTGTTTTCTACTATGGCACCGAGTTTGCAGTCATCTGCAAACTTTGTCAGCCATAACCCTCCTGTGTTTGCTTGTACTTCGGAAAAGTAGATGCCAAACAAGAGTGGGCCCAGGACTGAGCCCTGTGGTACACCACTTGTGACAGGCTTTGAGTCTGACATGGTGCCAGCAACTCTGACCCTGTGGGTTCTGTCACTCAGCCAGTTTGCAACCCATCTTGTGGTGTATGGGTTAACATTTAAGCTGATGAGTTTTTCAATGATACCCGAGTGGGGTATTGTATCGAAGGCCTTCGCCAGATCGAGGTAGGCTGTATGGACTGCCTTTCCCTCATCAATGGCTTTGGTGACTGTTTGAAAAAGTCAACCAAGTTTAGAAGGCATGATCTGCCTTTGACAAAGCCAAACTGGGATGGATCCAAAGTCTGCAAATTCCTATGTCTTTATTTATGAGGTCCATTATGATCCTCTCCATGGCTTTGCAGATAAGGCTTGTCAAGCTAATGGGCGGTAATTTCCAGGGTCGGTGGAGGCACCGCCTTTGTGAAGTGGGACCACAGTTGCAGTGCGCCACTCCCTGGGTGCGATCCAGAGGTAAGACTATGATTAAACAGCTGTCCTAGCTGTGGGTTTAATTCCTCGTTGAGTTCGTGGAGCACACAGCCGGGGACACCATCAGGTCCCATGGATTCTGTGTTTTTTGCTTTGGAGAGAGCAGTTCTCACTTGGGCGTTGGAGATGTTTGGGGGCTGCAATCGCTGATATAGATATCTCTCCTTTGGGGAGGGGAGAAGTTTGCACTGAACCTGTCAGCCAGTATGTTGGCAATGTCTGTAGGATCAGTAATCTTCACATCATTTTGAACTAGTTCTGAGCATATCTGGGAGTTTCCTCCCAGGTTTCTAACATAGCTAAAGAAGGCCTTATGATTGTCGTCTTTAGCTATTTTTCTCTCAAAATTTGCTTTGGATGATTTTATGAGAGCTCTTAGTTTTTACTTATAGTGATCAAGGGTGTCTTACCTTTTAAGGATTTTGCTCTATCTTGTAGTAGCTTCCTCCTTTTGTTGTAGAGTTTGTTTATGGCTGGGGTCCACCAGACTGGACGCTTGCCTTTTGTACAAAGAGTCTTTGTTTTGCTTGGGATTGCCTTATCCATGCAGTCCTGCAGGTGCTGGTAGAAGGCATTTGTAAGTGATTCAGCGGCTTGAGTACTGTTTTCTGCCGGCTCGGGGGCCTTAAAGGAGACCACACTAGTCTTTAGAAGTGTGAAGTCGGCTCTTGAGAAGTTCTTTACTGTGGTCTTTTTTATTTCAGGTGGGGGTGGGATGAGGACCTCCAGCGAGATTAGTTTGTGATCTGATCTCACCAGTGAGGGGTATACTTCCGGTGTTGAACATTGTGCTCCCATGTTCGTGATAATGAGATCAAGTATGTTTTCTCCTCTTGTGGGGATGGTGACTAGTTGTTCCATGGCATTTGAGTTTATGAATTCCAGGAACTTTTGGGCTAGGGTGTTTGGGCTTGAGTAGTGTTCCCAGTCTATATTAGGGTAATTGAAGTCACCTAGTATGATGGTGTTTGGTGATACATTTATCCCTCTAGTGTTTTCAGGAAGGCCATGTGAGGTTCCTGAGTTTGTGAGGGTGGCCTGTAACATGCTACAATTTGTAGAGCAGTCTTGCCTATGGTTAATTGCACCTGGATGGTCTCCGATGCATCGTGCGTTGCCACCAGTCTTGAGGTGTGGGTGTCTTTGATGAATATGGATACCCCACCTCCTTTCTTGGTATTGTCCGGATTTTGGGGCCGAAACGCATGATAAGAGGTAAAACCTGATAGTGCTGGGTGACTTCGGATTGGGCAAACCCCCAGTTTTTCCTTTTTGTGCTGGGTGGTTTTAGGAGCCTTGAAAAAGGTTGGGGTGGGAAGACCTTTCCAAAACCGGGAACCCATGAAATAAACCCCCCATGGCAGCTCTTGTCCCCTTTCCCCCGGGAAAAATTGATCCCCCTTTTAAAGGAAGTTTATAATCCTTTTTAATCCATGCTGCTAAATACTTAATTTTATTGTAGCCCCATAAATATGGGTATTGCTGAACAAATTCATGTGTGGGTATACAGTTCACAGCTATAGCCTTTGTTTTGTCCTCATTAAGTTTATATCCCGAAAAGACTTGAAACTGTCTTGGAATGTTCCACAACACTGAGATGTCCTTTTCCATGTTTTATCTGGTACAAAATGATATTGTCTGCAAATAAAGTCAACTTTACTTGATTACCATACCAATTATATCCTTGTATTTCTTAGACCCTTATTTTCCTTGCCAGTGGCTCTAAGTATAAATTAAATAACAAAGGGGAAAGAGGGAACCCCTTGCCTGGTTCCTCTGTTCAGGCACAACTCATCAGAGAGGAACCCTCACACTCTGATCCCTCATTTATCTCCCTAATTAACCTTATTATTATATCAGGGAATGGAAATGCTTTCATTGCCCTAGTCGTAAAATCTCAGCGTACTCTGTTGAATACTTTCTGTGCATCAAGACCCAACAACAACAGTGTTTTCTTACATTCTGTTTCCCTCTGGATCATCATTGTTCTGTTAATGTTGTCAAATGTTTGCCCCCTCCACAAAAACACATTGATCCATATCTATCAATTTGGCAACACCTTTGCCATTCTTTTTTGCTATTATAGACATAAATATTTTATAATCATGATTTAAAATTGAAATGGGCCTATATGAAGCAGATGGAATCTTTACAATCTATAGGCATTACAACCACCACAGCTTTCTTTCGGGATTTTAGTGCTTTCCCTCCTTTTAAAATAATGTTAAACAAAACCTTCCAGTCTTTATCATTTTTTTTCTTTTCTAGCTTCCAAACTTCCACAGGAATGTCGTGTTTTCCTGAGGACTTTCCTGATTATTGATCATACTTCACCATTTTTATGTAATCTCCTCCTATCTTAACTATTAATTGTTTAACCTCTTCCACCTCTAACCTTGGCAAGCCTAAGTCTTCCATAAATATTCTCATTTGTGCTTTTTCTTGATGGGATTTCCACATTCCCCTAATTTGTTCAAATTTTCATAAAATTTCCGAAAAATCTCTAATACCTCTACAGGATCTCTGGTTATTTTACTCATTATGGACTCCCTAAGTTTGGTGATAGCTCTTTCTACTTTCTGTTGACCAAGTCCTACTAAAAAGCTTTTTTTGTGCTCTGGAGTTATTATCAAAAAAAAAAACACTTGCTTAACTGCATTTTTTCTATTATCCAGATACTCCTATTTTCTCTTTACACTTTGCAGTTGCATCTTCTTTTTCTGTGAGATTCCCCTTTATTTTGCAATACCTTAAACTTTGTCATGCCCTCTAAATAATTCTTGTTACTTCTTAACCATACTGCTTTTTCTTTCATTTCTACCGTATTTTTGAATTCCACATTCATTTTATCCCACTCACTAACTATAACTTCTGAAGAAATTTCTGCCCTCCTCAATGACTCTCAAATAATTTTCACTATCCATTCCTTAAATTCCTTTCTTTTTAACAGGTTGATGAGGAAGTGCCATTGTCTCATTTTTACTTCATTACTGTACGTTTTATCTTAATTGTTGTTGATGCTTGATCTGAGATAGTTATTGGATGTGTGTCAAAGCCTTCAATTAAATGCAAATTTTCCTGTGAAATGTAATTTCTGTCAAGTCTAGTCCAGTTATCGTACCTTGGGAAATAATATGTAAATTCTTCCAAGGTTTCTATTACTGAATTCAGATCTTCCATACCAAATATTTTCATAAATTTGTTCAGAAATGTACTCTCTTGTGCTATATTTTGCTTTCTATGTCCCCCAGTACATCATCACTGTTGGAAATCAAGTTCTAGTCCCCACCTGTAAATAATATTTCCTGCCAAAAGATGACTAGTTCTCCCAAAATTTTATTAAGCTCCATGATAGCAGTTTTAGGTGGAATATAACTACTTGCCATTGTAATCTTCCTGCCTTGCCAGTAGCCCCTTACTACCGCAAAATTACCACAAAATTACCATTACTATCTTTTTTCTCTTTTCTGTCACTATTGGAGCTCCATTTGCAATTAGTATATGTACTTCCCTTTTCCCTGGTATTCTGCTGAATATCCATCCTGAAATCCTTTCTTTATCAAATTCACATGCTCACTTCTTTCCAAGTATGTCTCCTGCAGCATTAGCATTTGCACTCTGCATTTCTTAATATAATTCAATACTTTTACCCATTTGTCTATACCTATGAGGCCATTCACATTCCAAAGTAATATGTTTAGTGTAGCCATTATGATAAGAAGTTATTATTCCCACCTATTATGTATGACAGCTTTTTAAAATGTCTGTTTCCAGCTTTTGTGTTGCATGCACCCACTAATGTTTGGAAGGTTGATCCCTTATACAGTTGCTTCTTGTCATCTCCATTTAGCTACTCTACCTTTTCTATACCAGCTATGTAACTGTTGATGTATGTGGTTTATTAGATCTTCTATGTATATATTGTGTGTTAGACTGTCTATGCTTACTCATAAATGCAACCCACTGCTATTCACATACCGCACATCGTTTTGTTAAATTATGATGTGACCTGGACTGAGCCTGTAATTTGTCATTGTTTGATCATGGTAAGAAAATTTAAATAAAGAAAGAAATGAAAATTACAGATGAGGCGCTTGTCAGGCTGATGAGTAAGTAATTCCTTGGGTCAGTGATAGGGACACTGTTATGCAAGGTCTTCACCACAGTGATGTGCCAAACTTCAGAGACAAAACATGTAGCTAAACGTAGGTTGAGCAGTTTGAGGAGTGGCTCTGCCAGGGCATGCTTAGCATGATTTATTACACATCCAGATATATTGGCAGGCCCGATGGCAGCAGTATTTTATGGTCTTAGAAAGCACTTTCAGTGCATGTTAATTATGACAGTACAGGGTCTAAGGGATTTGGGGATATGTGGATTTCATATAGAAGCCTCTGGAGTAAAATTAGTGTTGATTATTTTTTTACTAACGTATTGAAAGTTGTGCATCTTTGTAAGTTCCGTTAATAACAGCTAACTATGCAGAGTCTATAAGTAAAAAGAGATATAAGTATGGTTGTAGGTTAGGACACGTGTTTATATAGTGCATATTGCAATAGTGTAGTTGCACTAAAACACCTTATGTATAACAATAGAAAATAGCAAGAAAATTTCAGTAGAACGCATCAGCTAACAGCAATACACTAGATTTTGGGTCTACTTTATAACAGCAAACGATCAAAAGATCGAACGCTGTTATATCAACCCCTTAAAGTCAAAAACTAAAAAGAGCAAACAACCAGAACAGTGATTTCTTTCCCAGGGAAAGAAATTGCTGGGCCGGCTGTCCGGGTTGTGCCATTTCCTCCACTGCAGTGCGATCTCGGAGTTGGTATATTTAAGTAGAGAGGGTGTGGGGCACAGGGGGGGCATATCCACCCCACTTAAAATAGTGTTTCATGTGTTTTATTATTATTATTTTTATTGGGGAACAGTGATTTCTTTCCCTGGGAAAGAATTCGCTGTTCTGGTTGTTCGCTCATTTAAGTTTTTGACTTTAAGGGGTCAATATAATAGCGTTCGATCTTTTGATCATTTGCTGTTATAATATAGACCCTAGATTTTTACCTCAGTAACAAGCACAAGCCTAGAACTA
This sequence comes from Protopterus annectens, assembly GCF_019279795.1. NCBI lineage: Eukaryota > Metazoa > Chordata > Ceratodontiformes > Protopteridae > Protopterus > Protopterus annectens. The sequence goes on from NC_056732.1 coordinate 400,848,367, forward strand.
GTCTGTATTTTTATTCTACCAGAGAGGAAGAGCAGTAATTTTAAATCAAAGCAAGGATACTAAAATCAACTAGAGACAGTGCAGATTGTATCAGTATACTCAGTATTAAGTAAAATCAAGCAAAATTCACTTATCCCAGGTAGTTTTGGCTTCAATGGCAGAGTTTGCTGTTGAAGTTGGTCTGAGTCTGGAGTGATTAGCTCAGTATGTAGCAACTCATAGCAAATGAGCTTAATGAAAACTGTGTTTGTAGACTGAAGAGTGTCAGTCTAATTATTGAAAAAAGGGAATTAGAGATAGGCATTCTGGTAGGTGACATAAGGTGTGGTATTTCTAGTGTAGAAGCAGGCAGCTTATTTTCAAGTTCAGGCCAGTTGTTTGTTTTTTGGGAGAGGCAGTGATGTATTTTAAAGGATAGCAAGATATAAATTTGTAAAAAAATACAATGTTCTTGATGCAATCTAAATATTAGAGATGTGCTTGGGTTGGTTAGCATGCATGTGCGAAAAACCTAAGATGAATAAAGGCTGTAATGGTGGTGAATGCACTTGGGCATCATATACTGACTTACATGGTACAGCATGCCAAGTCTGCATGTGCACTGATGCACAGTTTTAGTGACATGGTGTTCAAATATAAGGGCAGAATTCAAAGTAACATCAAGCAATATGAAGAGATGCATCGTCCACATTAAGGAGCTAGATTTCAGTTAAGTCTAAAGGCTGAAACAGTCCTGCATAGAAGATTGTGTCTTAGTTTTCTCGGTATTAAGTCTGAAGTCATATCCTTCCTGTACCTTAACTCTGATAAAGGTAATTTGGAATGCATTGGTTATTTCAGGGAGAGATTTAAAAAAGAGCAACAGTGTAGTATAATCTTATATTGAATAATGCATTCAGGATAGCAGACAAATCTCATACTAATAAATGTAGTAAAAAAGAGGGAGCCAAAGGTGGAACCTTTCGGACACCAAGTAATGTGTGAAGTAAGGGAAGAATATTACCTGAACTAGTGTAATGACCTTATTTTTATTTATTTATTTTACATTTGTTGACCAGGATTGTCCGACTGAGCTGAAGAACCCTTTTTCAACAGAGTCCCAGGGAGAAAAACTCCAACATATTATACAATTTTCTTTATGAATTAGCATTAAACAGCAATGTTACAGGATTATTACAAGGCATTAAGTAGCAATACAATGTTATACAGTGTCAATAGTATAGCCTAACTATTTCAAGATGTATAAAAATAAATATGTCATTAAGATGAGTATAGTTTTTGGGGTAAGTGGTTACAAAAACCCAGTTTTATCATGATATAGTTGCATGAAGGCAAGACAATTACAATAGAATATTTCTCTAAGGCGCTCTGCTTAATAGATTTTAGAAGACAGTAGAAAAAGTAGTCAAGGAAGATTAGAGAGAGCTAGTGAGAAGAGTGAGTTAAGGGCAGAAAGTAGATTAAGGTATGACAAGAAGGGGATGTTAAGGAAGGAGAGTGCAGTGGTAGGACCAGTGACTTTTAAAGTGCTCTTTGGTGGCTGTCTTAAATTGTTTAGGATGTGTAAGGGTCCTGATTTCTAGTGGGAGCCTATTCCAGGCAATAGTGGGGTGATAGCTGTACATGTTGCATCCAAATTTAGACTTGGGTTTGTAGATTTGTAGTAGGTCTTGGTTAGAGCTTCGGAGAAGTCTGGAGGGAGAATAATGGGAGATGAGAGGGGATAGTGCTGGGCAGTAGGAAGGCTGGTATAGGATAGAATGGATGATCTGGAGCTGAGAGAGAAGAAGCTGATGAGGTAATTCAAGCCAGTTTAGGTGTTTTAGAGAGAACCAGTGATGGGATTTGTTGGGCAGCAAATCTAGCTACCTTGTTGTAGGTAGATTCGAGTTAGGTCAGGAGTGCTGAGTTAAGATTTGTGAGAATTTGAGAACTGTACATTAGACTGGGTAGGAGGTAGGTAAGAGAGAGAGTAATCTTATCTGACAGATAAACTGAAGATAGTAAGTCAGTGGTGTACTGTGTCATAGCTAACCATTTCGGAAATATTTAACAGGTCCAAGAATATGACCTCTACTGAGTTAGTATCATTTAGCGTATGACAGAGATGATTTATAAATGATAGAAAGGGCTGTTCTGCACTCTATCCTGGTCTGAAGGTTTTCAGATGAAGACATTATGTTAGTATGATATAGGTGCTTTAACAATTACTGATGGTTACATTTTTTTCTAATAGTTTTGTGATGGAAGGGTGATACAGCTGTGGACCTGTACTAACCAAGATCAGTTGAAGGCTACCTTCATGAAGGAGACATACAGGATTACTTTATGCTTATGATATGATGTTCCATGGCAGACCTATTTTTGAGAATATAAGAATAGAGATGATATATATTTTTCTAATAGTTTTGTGATGGAAGGGTGATACAGCTGTGGACCTGTACTAACCAAGATCATTTGAAGGCTACCTTCATGAAGGAGACATACAGGAGTACTTCATGCTTATGATATTATGTTCCATGGCAGACCTATTTTTGAGAATATAAGAATAGAGATGGAGTATGCAGTCAAATTATTTTTAATCTGTAGGTAAAGTGGTAAGTAATTGTCACTTGATAAGGATGATGTGTTCAGTTTTTCAAGAGCTTAAAGACTACTGAAGTTGGGATATCTGATAACTGCGGGGTACCTGAAAGGGCAGGAGTGACGTCAGTTTGAATGGGTACCACAGCAACTACTGCTGAGTGCTTGATGTATTGGTGAAGTGGTAACAGAATTTAGTGGGCATTTCAAGAGGGTGTTCAGTGGGAAAGAATCTGGCTGCTACAATTGCCTTGGCACAAAAAGGCTGCTGATGAATTGTTAAAAATATTTAGGATTATATTAACACATTTTTTGTTGTGCCTGTTAGTATTTTTATAGCTATTATTATTAGGGATGTTACTTTGCTGTGTAGTTGTGTGCACAGCATGGGTATACTGCATATAAAACTATAGGACTATCTGTTGATTTTTTGGAGTAATCCAGAGCAGACTTGCTTGTTTAACTTTTTCACCTCATTAGAGTGGCCACAGAAATTAAACTTTCAAGGAAAATGGTGACACACTGTATGGCAACACTTACGTCAAGTGTGCAACATTGGCAAAATAGGCTCCAATTTACTAGCCTTAATATATTAATGAATGTGTCAAGATGAAACTGTTTTAAATTACAGGCAACATGGCATTAGTGAATGGTATATATAAGTTTTTTTTTCTACAGGCACAATTGGATGAATAGTCACTGACCAAGTCAAAGAGGATGCTGGCTGTTGAGTTTTTCAGGAGCTAGTATTAATACTAAGTCTAGGACACTTTCACAGTTTGTGGTTTTATTAGCTCTAGTAATTAAAGAGATAAATTGAGTATGTTGCAAGAAATGAATAACTGGGTGTGATTCATTGTTCGATATCCATTTCCAGTCAGTCACAATGGGATACCGATTCATCGTGGATAGTTTCTATAATTGTCTAGCAGCATCTTAAGTTTGTTTGGCTGGGTTGATTTTTAAAGTGTCCAGGATACACACTCTGCTGTTTGAAGAAGAAAACTGCAGAGCATGTAGAGAAGAGAGTAGTATGCCTTTAAAGAAAAAGCTGATACTACCTACTCCTTTGTGTGTCATTCATAAAAATATGGTACTTGATTGTGTTATTTCTCTATCCAGTATGTGTGGCTTTAACCTTGGTCTCAGTTTATAGCTAAAACATTAGGATAGTAGTGTGCTAACCTGGTTTAAACATATCCCTTATCTGTCCCTGATTTTACAGAATTTCCCTGCCTCATATTTTTGCTCTAGCCCTTGTAAATTTTTTGATTTTCTAAAAAAACAGAGAGGATTACAGTCAGTCAATAAAGCTAGACATTAGAGTTTCGTACTTCTTTTTGTTCAAAAAATGTATATTGATGCAAAACCTGTTCTGTTAACTGTTTAAGTAAATAAGAGTAATATTTAAAAATTGCCCATGATTTTGTGTCTTTGTTTTCCATGATATTTGGCTTTGTCCCAAATTCTTGAGAAAAGGCCTCGAGAGGATGGTGTGAAATTCTGGTATCATACTAAGAGGTACTCTTAGAATTATTATGGTGGATTATATACAGCATGGGAAGAACTAGAAAGGATCCTTTGTACTGGATAAGTGACTCAGTGTGCCACTCGACCACAGCCAATAAGGCAAAACAATGTACCCAACACACTAGTCATAGGTGACTCTATAGTCAGGCACACTGATGTCCCACTCACTAGGCTAAACAAGGAGAAGGTTACTGTCAGCTGCCTGTTGGGTGCCAGGATCCGCCACATAACCCACGCACTCAGCTCACTTCACAACAAGTACAAATATGACTCTGTCATTGTCCATGTTGGTGTGAATGACCTGAGACGTACCTCCCTCGACTACATGAAAAGAGACATGAAAGAGCTCTCCAGTCTTGTAGCCCAGGCAGGTATGACCCTAGCCCTGAGTAGCATTCTGCCATTGCCCAGAATGATACCGCAGTACAAGGACAAAGTGATTGAATTCAACAATTGGCTAAGCTTCTGGTGTCATTCTAAGGGGATCTAGTTTCTGTCTGCTTGGGATGACATGGTCGACAGACCACAATGCTTTGCCACAGATGGCCTGCACCTGTCGCCCCTGGAATTCCAGATACTGGCTAAGGCTCTTGCTGCCCCTATAGTGCCTTTTTTAGGCAAGGTTCAAATAACAAATTCACCACCGTAACAGGAACAGGCAAGCAAAAACCGAAGGTAATGCTACTCAATGCTAGAAGTCTAAATCTCAAAATGCACTCACTCAAGGCACTCCTTAAAATGGAGAACATCGATATCTGTGCAGTGACTGAGACCTGGTTCAAGGCTCCAGAGAGCACCCCTGCACTACCAGGCTATAACTTATACCACACTTTTCGGCCATGTAACCTGAACTGAAACACCAAAGGTGGAGGTCTGTCCATATTCATTAAGGATATCCACACCTCCAGGCTAGTTGCTCAGCATAATGCATCTGAGGTTATCCAAGTGCAACTAACTCTGGGCAAAACTGCAATCCAAATTGTAGCTTGCTACAGATCATCCACCATGCCCCAGGATTCTCACTCCTCTTTTCTTGATGTACTGGAAAATATTAGGGTTCAACCAAATAATGGGTGACTTCAACTACCCCACCATTAACTGGGAAAACTACTCGTGTACCAACTCCTTAGCTCAACGCTTTCTGGAATTCATAAACTCCAATGCCCTGGATCAACTTATCCACACCCTCACCAGGGGCAACAGTATCCTAGACCTAGTCATTACCAACATGAGTGACCGGTGTTCCACACCTGAAGTCAACTCCTCGTTGGTCCAATCCGATCATAAGCTAATCACCCTTGATATCCACATCCTGCCTCCTCCCCCCATTAAGGAAACCATGGTAAAAAATTTCTCCAAAGCCATCTTCATGCTTCTTAAGACAGAAGTGGTGAACTTCATGACACCCATGCAGATGGACAATACAGTTACAACTGCTGAATCCTACACAAATGCACTCTATAAGCACTTACACGAGTGCATGGATCATGCTATCCTAAACAGAACCAAGACACTATCCTCAAAAAAAAGGAAGCCAATCTGGTGGTCCCCTGTCATAAACAAACTGTACAACAGAAGGAAGAAACTGCTGCAAAAGAGAGTAAAATCCCATGAGTGGAGGAGCTCCCTGGTCAGCCTCAGTAAGAAGCTGAGATCCCTTATAAGATCCTCCAAAGCTAGCTACGAAAACAAAATCGCCACTAATTCAAAGGACAACCACAAAGCATTCTATAACTATGTCAAGAATCTCGATGGCAACATCCATATCTGCTTTGAGTTACAGCACAAAGGCATGAAAATTACAGAACCAACTGATATTGCCAACATCCTGGCAGATAGGTTCAGTGCTAACTTTACCCCCCCACCCCCTAAAGGGCCCATATTTATACAGGAAGAATGCAGAGTCCCTGTAATCACAGCTACACAGGTAAAAGCTGCACTCTCTAAAGCCAAAACCACAGCATCTATGGGACAGGACAACATCCCAGTCTGCGTTTTACATGAACTTCGGAACGAACTGGCTCCCCACTTAAGCACCATGTTCAATAATAGCTTCGCATCACGCTTTGTGCCCACTGAATGGTGCACAGCAACAGTTATCCCACTCCACAAAGGAAGAGCCACCACTGATCCTGGGAACTATCACCCTATTAGCCCGATGAGCCTTGTCTGCAAGGCCATGGAACGTATCATCATGGAACTCATAAACAAAGACATTGGTAACCTCCAAACTCTGGATCCCACCCAGTTCGGGTTTGTGAAAGGCAGATCATGCCTCTTGAACCTGATTGACTTCTTTGAGGCAGTCACCAAAGCCATAGATGAGGGTAAGGTGGTTCACACAGCCTATCTTGACCTCATCAAGGCTTTCGACACCATCCCCCATTCTGGAATTATAGCTAAACTCACTAAACTGTGTATAAATCCCTACATCACAAGATGGGTTGCCAACTGACTCACTGACAGAACCCACACTGTAAAAGTTGCAGACTCCAAATCTGACCTCAAAGCAGTGACAAGGGGAATACCACAGGGTTCCGTCCTGGGATCTCTCCTGTTTGGTATCTACTTCTCTGAAGTGCAGGCTAACACAGAAGGCCTCTGGCTAACGAAGTTCACAGATGACTGCAAACTAGGAGCCATAGTCAAGTCCCCAAATGATGTGGACATCCTACAGAAGGGCCTCGCTGAGACAGATGCCTGGTGTCAGAGCCATGGCCTCAAGCTCAATGCCAAAAAGTGCAGTGTCATCCCCTTTGGTAAAAACTCTGTACCCATGAACTACCACATAGGCAGCAATCTACTTAACACTGAATGTGTGATAAGAGATCTTGGAACCCAGGTGGACAGTAGTCTCTCCTTTGATAGTCACATCGCCACAGTAGTCAGGAAGTCCTTCTGCATGGCACACCTCATCCTAAAAGGGTTCTCATCCAGGAAAAAAGAGGTCATTGTTCCACTCGACTTGACACTCATTAGACCCACTATAGAGTACAACACCCCTTTTGGAATGTACCTCATAAGACATCTGCAGCAGCTGGAAAGGCCACAGAAGTCACACGATCAAGCCAGCCATTAAAAGAACCACTATAAATAAATATACAAATTCAGTTTAAAAACATCACTTAACATCTGATAAAATTAATTTTCATATAGTTACTTATTAAAAACATAATACATAAGTATAGAAAACTGTTCCATGTATATATAAACAAATAAATACACCTATACATTTAATATTACTATGCACTTAATATTATAAATTCTCTCTCTGCCTCTTGGTCAAAACTGGTTTTAAACTGACTGTCCCATTAAGGCCTGGATACTTATCAGCCTGTAGTCGCACTATCCATTCATATTCTTTTAACAGCAAAAGATTGTCAATATCACCATCTCTAATGCCCAACTGCAGAATAAATATACATCTAAATTTAAATGCATGTGTCTGAAAATCATGCAGATGCCTATATAGCCCATTTGTCTCAAGCTTTCTTTTTATTTCAGATCTATGTTCTATTATCCTATCCTTCAGCGTCCTAACTGTTTCCCTACGTAAAATGCACTACATAGAGTGCAAGTAGCAAGGTAAACTAATTTAGTAGAATTACAATCTGCTCCACAAAAAAAGTCAAACCGTTCACCTGTTGTGGGATGCTAAAAACTACTATTAGTGTCGTATATGTCAGAGCAGCAGACAAAATTATAACATTTAGATGTATTCATCTTCGTTCGTACAGACAGTATTTCACTTTGAAAGTCCTTATAACATAGCATCTGTTTTAAGTGTCCAACCATTCCTGAAAGCATACTTTGGTGTCGGGCCTAATAAATCTTTCAAATCTGGTTGGGCCATTAATATGATCCAGTTTTTTTCAATAATCTTACAGACATCAAATGTGTTGGCATTATAGGTAGTAATGAATCTTAAAACACTACTATCTTTTGTCCTATTCACGTCTAATTTTATTAGATGTTAAGTGATGTTTTTAAACTGAATTTGTATATTTATTTATAGTGGTTCTTTGAATGGCTGGCTTGATCATGTGACTTTAATGGCCCTCTATTTAAATGTGTCTATGTGTTGTGATTTTGTATGCTGATGAAGGGTGTAGACCTGAAAGCTTCATTAAAAGTTTCTTGTTTGTGACTATCGTGTGCTGTGGATGTTTATGGTATATAGTACTTCTGGAGTATTTCTGTATTGAATACTTGTACTAAGTTGCCACAAACAAAACTATAGGAGGAGAGCAAGCCAGCTGTTCGTTTTCGTTTTATCTTGTGATTTTACTATATAGTTAAAATGAGTTTAACTATAAAAAAGCTGCTTATAAAGTCAAATAATCCACTGCTACAAGTTAAAGCTGTGGATGCTCAGCAAAATGGGAATACCAGTGATGAACTGAGTTTAATAAACTGCTGAACTTATTGGAGAAAAAAGTGCAGAGCTATAAGCATCTGCAGTGGCAAAGACTAAGTTTCTTAGCTTATCTAGACCTAGGAGTGGTGCCACGTGGACTTCGTATTTTAAAGATGCCATCTTATGGCAATACTTATCAAGAACTTTTAATACAATGGCAACAACTAAATCTTGAACTCAGCATTAGCTACATGAAGCTAATGAACCAATTTTTTGAAAAGGTGGAATGTGAGCTGATGGAAGAGATAGTGAGACTAGATATGGATGTGTTGAAATTATCTACAACTGATACTATGAATGAGAAATATCAAGCTTTTGTAAATCGCATCCAGGTGTTGGATACTAAATTAGAAGCACAAAAGAAACGTAAACTCCAACGTGACCTTGATGATTTTAAAAATGGTCAAATCTTCCACTGGCCCAAAGCAAGTTTTAGGAAAGATTTTGGTCAACGAAGGTTGGATAATGTGAGTGACAAATTACGCATAACGAAGCCTGTTAATAAACTCCTTGATGAGCTTGATAACTTTGAACTGCCCCCAACGCCCGGGTTGATTCCAGCCAACCAGCAAACGCATACGTTTGAAGCATTAAAATCCACTTCCGTTTTGGTGCATCAGTGCGAGCAAGGCCAGTCGGGGAGGAAGGGCAGTGAAATGGAGCAGTCTCTTACCAGCGTTTCCCTCGTTGAGACTAGTGATAATGTTTCAGCTCTACAGAAAGAACCAGCAGTATCTGTAATTGAAGGAAGGGAGAAGCGTAAACAGACTGAAATCTCCTCTTTTTTGCCCTTTCGTTTAAAACAACTGGAGAAGGTTGTTTTACAGCAAAGAAGGTTGCAGGAACCATTGGATCAAAAAACCCTGCAACGCCCAGTACAGGTACAGAAAAGGAAGAACGACAGCCCAAAATTGGCCAACAAAGCACCAAGACGTTGAAAACGTGCTGTTTATTAAAAGGTACTGTAAATTTATCAAACACTATGTTATCTGATGAACACTACAAAGTGCTTGAACATGGAATGAAATTTATTCCTTCGTTTAAAGACAGTATTGTGGATATTATAACAGATGTGAAGTTATTTACGAGGAATATTATGTTGAAATCAATGTTTAAGCAAGTAAATGATCTGAATCCAACCTTTAAAAGGTTAAGTGTCTTTATGCCCCAGTTATCTCCTGTAATACTGGCCTTTTTAAATATTGTGGAAATGGAAATTAGAGCCCTATATGTTAACAAAAATAAAAATAAGAATAGAAACAAAAGCATTAGGTATAATTTAACTTTTAGTGAATATAAGACCTTGCAACAGATGAAGAGTGATATAAGTGTCATAATCAAGCAAGCTGACAAGGGAGGAGCTACTGTTTTAATGGATAAGTTATGGTACATGAGTAAATTCCATGATTTTTTGTCAGATACTCATACCTTTAGGAAGATTACATTTATGGATGTGAAAAAGCATATCTCTCAGATTAACCTAGCATTATATGATATGCAATTGAACCAAGATATAACCATTGATTTACTGTCTTACTTTACTGTTACCTGCCCAAAGATCCCACAGATCTATGGAATACCTAAAATTCATAAATCCATAGATGACCCCCCCCTTAAGACCTATTGTGTCAGGCAAAGGATGGGTGACTGAACCCATCTCCAGATATCTGCAGAATGTTCTTGCTAGATATGTACCGGATTGTGAGACAATACTTAAGGATACAACATACTTCCTAGAAAAGCTTGAATCTTGGTATAGAATGAAAGCTAAAACCGAATATATATTGGTCACATTAGATATTGAATCTCTGTTCACAGTGATTCCAATTGATTATGGAATAGAAGTAATAAGAAGCTTGTTAATAATGCAATCAACCCAGCAAATACGTGAGATAGAAAACATTTGTCTCCTGTTAGATTTAATTTTGACTAAAAATATCTTTATATTTGATAATGTACCATATCAACAACTAACAGGAGTAGCTATGGATACATCAGTAGTGAACACGTTTGCGAACTTGGTCCTGTATATGTGGGAAAAGCAATATATACTGGATGAAAGAAATCAATTTAAACATCTGTTGGACTGTTATTGTAGATTTGTTGATGATTGCTTTTTTGTATGGACAGGTACGATAAGTGAATTGGAAAGTTTTTTGCTGCATTTGAATTCTACGACGAATTTTCTCAAGTTTAAAATGAATTTTTCTAAGGATAATGTTGTATTTTTAGATGTCAAATTATATAGGAAATGTGATGGGTTACAGACGATGATACATAGAAAAGATGTGCATGCAGCTAGGTATTTGAATACAGCCAGCATGCATCCGGGACATGTCTATAAAAGTATATTAAAGTCACAGCTAATAAGGGTAAGCAGGTTAACTAGTGAAGATGATGTCTTTGAATATGAGGTTAAGAAAATGATGGAAGAATTTATTAATAATGGGTATCTATCAAGGGATGTTAATATGACCTATAAACAGGTTGTACAAGGTAGAAGTAGTTTGTACAAACCAGTTTTTGGCTCTTTAACCATTATTACAAACAGAACAGGCAAACCAACAAGGAGAACAGGTAATGCATGCCGAAGTGAATAGGACAAAAGATAGTAGTGTTTTAAGATTCATTACTACCTATAATGCCAACACATTTGATGTCTGTAAGATTATTGAAAAAAACTGGATCATATTAATGGCCCAACCAGATTTGAAAGATTTATTGGGCCCGACACCAAAGTATGCTTTCAGGAATGGTCGGACACTTAAACAGATGCTATGTTATAAGGACTTTCAAAGTGAAATACCGTCTGTACGAACGAAGATGAATACTTCTAAATGTTATAATTGTGTCTGCTGCTCTGACATATACGACACTAATAGTAGTTTTCAGCATCCCACAACAGGTGAACGGTTTGACTTTTTTTTGGAGCAGATTGTAATTCTACTAAATTAGTTTACCTTGCTACTTGCACCCTATGTAGTGCATTTTACGTAGGGAAAATGGTTAGGAAGCTGAAGGATAGGATAATAGAACATAGATCTGAAATAAAAAGAAAGCTTGAGACAAATGGGCTATATAGGCATCTGCATGATTTTCAGACACATGCATTTAAATTTAGATGTATATTTATTCTGCAGTTGGGCATTAGATGTGGTGATATTGACAATCTTTTGCTGTTAAAAGAATATGAATGGATAGTGCGACTACAGGCTGATAAGTATCCAGGCCTTAATGGGACAGTCAGTTTAAAACCAGTTTTGACCAAGAGGCAGAGAGAGAATGTATAATATTAAGTGCATAGTACTATTAAATGTATAGGTGTATTTATTTGTTTATATATACATGGAACAGTTTTCTATACTTATGTATTATGTTTTTAATAAGTAACTATATGAAAATTAATTTTATTAGATGTTAAGTGATGTTTTTAAACTGAATTTGTATATTTATTTATAGTGGTTCTTTGAATGGCTGGCTTGATCATGTGACTTTAATGGTCCTCTATTTAAATGTGTCAATGTGTTGTGATTTTGTATGCTGATGAAGGGTGTAGACCTGAAAGCTTCATTAAAAGTTTCTTGTTTGTGACTATCGTGTGCTGTGGATGTTTATGGTATATAATACTTCTGGAGTATTTCTGTAAGGCCACAGAAGTACCTCACAAAGAGGATTACTGGCCTCAAACAAATGCCCTACACTGACCACCTGAAAAAAATCCAGCTTTACTCCGTAGCATATTGCCTACTCTGTGGTAATCTCTGCCTAACATATAAAGCTATGTCAAACCCAGAGCTTTTGGACATGCTACATCTAAAGAAATCCCAATCCCTCCGAGCTACATGCTCTAGGGACCTAAACCTTGTCACCACAATAAACAGGACATGCTGGAGGGACAGATTCCTGTCCCAGAGACTTCCTATACCCTGGAACAGGCTACCCATCTATGTCAAGCAAAGTTCTTCATTAGCACTTTTCAAGAAAATTCTTGATGAGTGGATGGGAAATAGGAAATACACCCCGGGGGATCACTTCTGTGTCTCTGCTCGACAGTGGCACAGAAAAATAACTTTCTTGGGTGGCGTAAGCCAGGGAATCTTGTTGGCTAGCCTTACATAGGCCCTTGGCCCGATAGCCTAGTACCTACGTATGAACCTATGAACCTATGAATTGCCTAGTATGGGTCATGTGTTAGGGTCCATATCACCAGATCTTAACAAGGAATTGTGGCAAAATATGTACAGATTCTTTGTGAACCTTTTGTGGGGTACCTTATAGATGAGATAGAATTAGGAAGCTTTAGCGTTTGCTTTGATACTTTATGTAGTAGCTTTGATAGTAATAAAGAAACAAGTAAATATTATAGTAGTGGTGCTGAAGGGAGCATTAAAGTGGCTGTGCGAGTTTGATGTGTTATGAGTGTATGTTTTTGCTAATGTAAATAAGTTCATAGAAGGGTGTGGTGGGTATAGCATTAACATTAAACTCATTAGCTGCAAGAGAGCTAGTAGTAGATATTTTATGGCATTATTGGAATGTTACTATATGTGCAGTGATCTATAATCAAACGCAGAGGCGTCGCTAGCTATTCTGGTGCCCCTAGCCTTACTTAAAGTTGAGGTACAAAAAAAAAAAAAATCCGTCCCAGTCTTAGTCTGGTGCTTCTCAGGTAAGGAATAAACTGGGTCCATCTCTTGTAGATTTCTATTAAAAGCAAAAAAAAATGTTCTTCTGTAATTTTAAATGGTAGCAAGCTCTACAGTTTATGCCACACATGAAGTGCTAAAGCACTTCACTTTTAACAAAAAGTAAGTAAAATAAATAAATAAATCTTTCATTTTTAAAATTTATTAAAATCCTTGCTACATTATATGCCACACAGAGTGCAAAGTGCTTTGTTTCTTAATTTCTTAATTTGTTTCTTAATTTTAGTAGGTAGCCTTTTTCCACTGTAGTCAATGAGATGAAAGATTCTCCATGGCTCAGTAGCTAAAAGTCTTTATGATTATGTATGTCTTTTGTAGAACTTGAATGCTCAAGCCATGATTGTTGTCCATATTCACAAAACTTGCAATAAGAGTCCAGGTGATAGAGCTTGAGAAACTTGAGTACACTAGATCAGAGCTTCAGAAACACCACATCTATGATCGCATCCAAGGCAACAATGTTTACCATGCATGCACAATGAGCTTCAAGGCTTATTATGAATGCATATGGACAGGCCAGTTTGTATGACAAGTAACTCCTTGTCACAGATGCAGTAGGGACCTGTGGGTAGAAAATGTTACACTAACCTCAGCCAGAGTAAATTACAGGCAGCTGTTGAAAAGACTGACCATGAATGTACATCTAGTGTAGTCATCGTGCAACTGTATGTACCCAAGAATAGCAATTTGTTAACATATTGTTCTGACTCATGGGCAAAGATATGCAGGAAAATGTCTTCCAGACCAAAGTAAAGCTATGATTAGGAAAGCTTAAGTGTAGAGATGCCAGTAAGGCAATGAAAACAACAGAAACTGATAGAAGACTACAAAGGGAACTGGTGAACATAGACAAGATGAGAACACACTATAGAAGGGGATGTGACACATGCACACATATCCATCTGAAATACCTGAACACAGACAAAATGTCAAATTCAGACAGATAGAGAATAAAGTAAAATAACATGATATATCAGCCTACACAACTGACATCTTCACATTTTTATTTTGTCAATGTACTAATACTGCAATAGTATGTTGTTGTTTGTCTTTCAGCTTTTTCCCGGTAAGGGGTCGCCACAGCGGAACTCTGGTCCGCTAATGATTGGCAGTAGATTTTTTTTACGAAACACTGAGGTGCCATCTCGACGCCCAACCTTCGTTGAAGGCACGCCCATTTAACTCTGCAATAGTATATGCAGTGAAAAACAAAATGTCAGCACTAAGTAGATTTGAACCCATTGCTCTATTCAGCGATATTGTTTGGAAAGACAGCTTTAACTAGGTGAGTTATTGCAGGAGTTGTACTGAAGGGGTCAGGGAAACATATAAGGGGAATGTTACATAACAATAGAATGGAAGCAGTAATCAAAGGAAGACCTTAAGGGAATTTAACTCTGGACTATTCAGTCTCTTTCCTAAAGAAAGCATTACCTAGGTGATCTACTGCAGGAGTCATACAGAAAGGGTCAGGCAAACACATATCAGACGAATTTTACAAAATAGAATAGAATAGAAGTAATCAAAAACAGGTGTCAAGGTACTGGAATCCAGGACTTTTTTGGCAACCCAGCATTAACTAAGTAAGCTGTTGCAGGAGTCTTTCTAAAGGGATCAGGGAAGCACATATCAGGGAATGTTACACAAGAATATACTGGAAGCAGTACCAAAATACAGATGTCAAGGGAACTGAAACCTGGACTTTGTGCAGTGATGCTCTATGAAACAGAGCATCATAAAGTTGAGCCATTGTAGAAGTCATACTGAAGGGCTGAGGGAAACACATATGAGGAGAATGTTACATCTGAACAGAATGGAGGCAGAAAGTAAAATAAAGAACATAACCATTAGGGGATTGAACCCCCCCCATACACTGACAGTTTACAAAGCAGGTCATTAACAAGCTGAGCCATGACAGCAGGTAGAATAAAGGCATACGCTTTGCTTCATTTCATATTTGACAACTGGCTTGCAATGGCACTAAGCTCGTTTGCCTGATCAATAGCAATATCCATAGTGGATGACATAGCTTGGACTTCATTTTTACTATACAATGAGAAGTGTAATTTATTGTTGGCTATATATGGGCAATAGAAACCCATCGCGTATTGTACAACCACAAAAATATGATTGTTTTATAAGCCCAATGTGTGCATGTGTATGGTGTGTTTATCTATTTTTTGACCAGATCAAAGGCTGGAATTGGAAGTATAGAACAGAGATGAAAAGGGGAAGCAAGCGGGGTGTAGAACAGAAGTTAAGCAAATAAAGAATGAGCAGGATGGAGGTGAGGTTGGAGGAATAATATTTTTTGTGTGTGTGATAGGTGCCTTTTTTTAAGAAAACAGAAAGGTGGGGAAGGAAGTTAGAGAAGCAAGAGGAAAGTATGAAGGGCATATTAGGTAGCAGGGAAAGACAGGGATATAATGAGGGAGGGTGAACACAATGTAGAAGGAGACAGCCATCAAATAGAGGGAAGGCAGCAGTGGTAGAGGATTGCTAAACCAACAGGAGTGGGTATGAATACAAAAGGGTGGTGTACACCAGGTTGGGGGATAGGACTTGGTATTCACAGATGCAGTATGTGCCAGCTAAGACACAGCAGGAGATTGTTTTTCACCCTGGGTGTTATCACCAGTTGAAAGGGAGGTGATTCAATGAGTCACCAGAGCATGGTCTTCATGATATCCCTCTAAGTGTCTACCAGCTGTTGATGGATGATAAAGGTGTTGCCTTCACTTGCACTGCTACTGGCAGGTACCACTGTACCAGGCCAGCCTCTAATGCAGGACTACCCAAGGCAGGTGTTGCAGGTAGGGCAGGAGTTGGAGACAACTGGGGAAGGCTGGGATTCAGATGTGCTGTGTGCTTCTGCTGGTGGTAGTGAGAGTGATGGCTCTGCTGCTGCCACCACCTGCACGTGGGATGGTCAGACAGGCTTTGTTTTTGGGCCAGTTGCAGGTTGCTTTGCTGCTGTATGTAACAGTAAAACAAACAGAGAAAAACAAAAAAAAATGCATGTAAGAGAAGGGGTAGCAACAAAAAGGGTGGAGAAAGAAAAATATAAACACTGTGAAAGCTGCCTTCTGACTGTTACTGCTAAGAATACAGGTAAACAGAGTCCACTTTTGCGAAGTATTACATAATCATGGATTTCGTAGTCAGTGTGTGTGTGTGTGTGTGTGTGTGTGTGTGTGTGTGTGTGTGTGTGTAGGGGAGGCCTAAAACGTTGGTCAGCCTGGAATGCAGTAAGTATTACAGCTTGAGGATTGTCAGCTGGGGTTATTTATGCAGGCCAATGTATGCCTGTGGTCAGAGATTCATTTTGTTGAAAAATAATTTTTATATATATATATATATATATATATATATATATATATATATATATATATATATATATATATATATATATATACATATATATATATATATATATATATATATATATATATATATATATATATATATATATATATACACACAGACTATAAACATGCTGCTTAGATAGACATATTTCAGTCACAGATGATAGGCAATTGGCAGGCTGCACTGACCATATTGAAATATCCAGCAAACCAATAATGAAGCTATAGTGTGTGTATATATATATATATATATATATATATATATATATATATATATATATATATATATATATATATATGGATCTACTGCTTTTGTTCGAATTACATTTGGTTGGAAATGATTTCAGGCAGCCCACTTCACTGAAAGCTCATTTGATTTAAAGCTCATTTGGTCGAATTCCATTTGGTCGAAAATGGAATATATCCCCTGCCCCACTGCAGTGCAACCCTGGAGTGAGAATATAAAGTTGGGGGGGGCTACATTTTGCAAATAGTTTTTACTGACGTTATATGCTTCAATGTATTTTTAATGGATACACAAATATATAATAGTGAATACACTGCAGTTATGTGGGGGGCTACACCCCCGTAACTTTATATTCTCACTCCAGGGTCGCACTGCAGTGGGGCAGGGGCTATATTCCATTTTCAACCAAATGGAATTCGACCAAATGGGTTTTCAGTAAAATGCATTTTCAGTGAAGTGGGATGCCTGAAATCATTTTTGACCAAATGTAATTTGACCAAAAGCAGTAGACCCATATATATATATATATATATATATATATATATATATATATATATATATATATATATATATATATATATATATATATATATATATATATATATGTGGACTGTGTACTGTTGCAGTGCTTCTAATGGGTAGAAAAATACTCATAAAATGTTTTTCATGCTCACAGCAGTATGTGTAGGAGTGGTGGGAAATTAGCCCACTGCCACCCTCATTAATGAGAGACCAAAGGCACATGGATAATCACTTGTCCACCCATAGAGGAAGAGTCATGAAGAAACGCTTCTAACATTGCATAATCATACTAATACCTTTGATCTGTGCCAGTACTGACAGATGTGGTATAGGTGTATGAAAGTTTAACAGTTTTTTTTAATGCCAACCGCTGTTACAATTAGAAGCCATACAGTTTTATGACAGCATACATTATTTTTTAATGCCTACTATTATTACTATTAGAAGCAATACATTTTTATGACAGCATGCATACTTACCCCACTGCTCTTTTAGGGTCTCCAGACTGCTCCATTGCATCTGCCTATTCCTTTTGATCTCTTCAGGGGTAGAGACATAAAAAGAACTTGATGAAAATGTGATGAGGCATGCAGTCAAATGTTATTTGGGTAACTAAAAGAAGTTGCACTTATTGTACAGAGGCGGTTCCTGCACCTTAACATCAAATACCGTTTAGCAAAGGAAGCCAGGATTGCAGCACCTCATGTTACTGTAATGCTGACAACACTGTTTTCCCCATACATGGGATGCCAGTAGCACAGTTGACGGTCTTGCCCATAACTATTTCAGGCATCAGTCACATACTATGATGCTGTATAGCTCTCCTACAGGAGCCTCTGGCTTTATTTCTTATGACGTATATCCACAGAAATCTTGGTCTCCTCATCACACCATTTCTGTGCTTTAAAAGGAGTACTACCCTGTCCTTCTCCGGCCATGATGTCTCACCTTGATGAATCTCAGGGAAAAATGTCAGATGACTGGTACCCAAAACGGTTCTCATATGTTCTGTTTTTCATGCAACAATTGGCACTGACAGACTCCTCATTTGTTTGACAAAGGGCAAACTCAGACAGTATAGCTGCTATATTATGTTTCCAATGGCACAGGAATATAGCTGCTATATGTTTCCATTGGCATTTTAAGGTGTAAAATATGGCAGGCCCCCATCTCTCTGTATGCTGTTGAGAATGCATGCTCTATAGTGGCTCCATGTGATGGTGGTTAAATAAGGGATGATAATTCTCTTGCTACCCTGTGTGTGCATTGTGTAAAAATCTCCACGATGTTTACCAGGTTTGTTCATTGTGCAAATTGAGTGATTTAGAAACAGTAGTGAGATGAGCCTTAATTAGCATTGTCTTCTAGACCAGATAGGTGAATATACACGACAGCAGGTAGAGAGCCTCATCATGTCAAGGAAGAAGCTATAGATCACAGACTTATAGCCATGGTGGTGGTTCAGCTAGTGCACTTCTTGGTATAGCCAGCTCCCTTCCTTTTTTATGCAAATGATCATAACTGTGTCCTTCCGTTTGTACTTTTTTACTTGGTTTGCCTAAGGGTATTCATAACTTGGTGATAGTTTTCCACACACTGGCTGTCTTTCTGCATATATATTTTGTAATTTTGTATCTCCCTCTCTCTCTATATATATATGTATATATATAAATATAAATATATATATAG